>NC_135565.1:2340000-2603941 GCF_964340395.1 Glandiceps talaboti | reverse complement strand
AATGTTTGTTAAATTAGGTAATATTAACCAAGAACAGAATTGAAATGATTTGAATTCAAGTGGCAAATGAAAAAACAATACTACTTTTACGTCCAGCCTTTATAGTACAAAATAATGAGAACAGCATTGTTATACATATAGTTTGTAGTTTACATTTTACCTGCAAACCTTCTAGCTGCACTCCAGGAAATTCAAATTCATCTATGGCAGGGCCAACAGGTATGATAAACATTAATCTGTTCAATCATAGAGGATTCAGTCTATTTTTGGCCCATTTGCTGGGTCACTGTCCTCAACATATTGGACATTGAAAGCAATTTTCTTGTGTATCGTTAAGTTTAATCGAGCATAATACCATATTAGTCACTTCCATGTATCTGGTCTAAAACTTAGATTTTGAATGTACCCTTTCAGTGCATTCTTCGAACTCCATGACGATTTTGGGCCGTTTGTAATGGATAATCGTCTAAACCGTTCAAATTTGAGCATGCATAATGTCGGTAAATATATATGGCAAGGGGATCCCTTTTAGCCATTACATGATAAACAAATGTTATTGAGCAGCATATGATTTTAGATAATCATGCACTCTTCCCTTAAGGTTTACACTCGTTGGCTATATACATTATGAGCACAGTCAGTTATTAAAAATCAAGCCAACTGGTCATGCCTATCACAGATGCATTGTTGTAAATTTACACATGGCTACAATGTTCACAAGCATTATTTTTGGAGTGCATATATATCACTTTTACTGAATGGCAGCCATATTTGTGGTTAAAAATCATTATTTACTGCATAACTCAAAAACTATAATACATATAAAGATTCCATGCACATGTGTATCTTGATATTATCAGGAACGAGCTATCTTCAGAGTCCTTGACCTACAGGGGTAATTATCAAAATCAAGCCAATTCTTACCTATCACAGACACATTGTAGTGTTTGCACATTACCAATTGCTCTTAAATCATGTTTACAAGTAAAAGAGCTATAGGCATGCATTTAGTTTTGGTGCTTTTATGTAATTTTTGCCCATATTTATAGTAAACAATCACTATTTAATAGTAATAACTAAACAACTTCAGCATAGACATTATTCATAGACCATCAAATTTAAGCTATTAATGACATATTGCAGAATATACTTTGTAGCAATTACATGTGGTCAATATCTTTTAGATAATGCCATAATGCAGAATCAGATATTACACAATGCATTACTTTTAGTACTCATATAGTTTACTCAATGGCAGCCATACAGTCATGATTGCATTGCCAGGTTTTAACTTTAAATTTTAGACATAGACCTTTGACCTTTGACCTGGATCTTCAGGTTCAATTACAGAAATGCAGCAATCCCCTTCATTATCACAGACACTTTGCAGTATTTATTTGTTGCCACCAATTTTTTTAAGTGATGACTCCATTCAGTCACATTTGAGGGGGGCGCTATGTGTACTATGAAGACTTGTTGGTATTTTAACACAGTGTACCGTGGCACATTATTGACAATTGAATAATTACCCTCAAATTGCAATGCCAGTCACTGATAAAACTGAGTGCAGTAAATTTCTTTTGGGTAATATTTGATATTAAGTATTGTATATGACAGGTGGAAATATTGTGGGGCTGATGATCATGGTGGCCATTAATAAAGTTATAGTACTTTAACATGAAGAGAAGAATGTCCTAAACCTAGATCCATGACCCTACACTGATGGCTTTATAATAACGTTGGTAATTCTATTGGTAACAGAAAATAGAAAACTATCAGGATATGTAACACAAGACAGAACTGAATGTGTCGCGTATAAACATTTTTTGAAAACAGTTAGAAGCCTTTAATTATCATGTTTATAGTACTAGACTATCATGTATCATTGTTTATACCAACGTCTTTTCCTACGTCTTACAAAAACTGGTTGTTTGACACTGCTGTACACTATATACTATACTTATTCAAGTAGTGTTTTAACAATATGTTATGAGAGACTGTAACAAGAATTGTAATGAAATGTTGTTGTTGAATATAGCCTCAGTCGAGTCAGTGTATCGTAGCAATAAAGTGAGATCGTTGGATCACTACATTTGTTGTAGATTAAGTGCAAAGAATCATGAACTTCAAAAATTTACCTCAAACAATTATGATTAGCACCAAAACTGTAAGTCAAGCACTACAAAAAAAAATATTTTTCCTACATTAGGAGTAAAGTCTGCAGTGCAGATCTCAGCCCATAATACTTATGATTGAGATTCAGATTCAGATTGCGATTTTCTGTAGATGAGACATATAGGACTAGCTTTATATTGTCCTCCTTTGTGAATCTGATTCTAAAACTGATACTCCCATGCTGAGACCAACTTTATCATTTTCGGAATACAGTGCGCCCCATGCTTTACAAGTGGAAGTCCATAAACTCATGATTTGTATCACCTTGAAGCTACATGTACAGTGTAAATGGGCCACCGATGCTCAATCTTGATATTTCAGGATGTTGTCCTTCCATAAAAGCTTTCTGAGAAATTAGACATGAGATATTCTCATCAGCAACTATGAGGAAACTACACATCTCAAATTCTCAATACAATTCAGTGATTGGGAAGTCAACGCGCCCCGTGCCATTTAATTGAAAATTGGCACATTGAAATCGACTTCTTGGCGCCCACAAAGGCGCATTGTGGCTAACAGTGAAATTTAAACACTTCAGTAATGGAGTGCCGATTCGGTAGAGGCGAAGTACGGAAGTACATTGTAAACCCAACTCACGTCAGCTGTTTGAAATGATGCCCCCACACTTCGTCTTTTGGAAAGCAAATCTGAATACTTATACTGTTTCATGTCCATGTTTTACTATTTGAATACACGATACACGCGTGACCATTCCCCGGGTATAGTGAAACAGATCAAACCAATACGATTCAAGATATTCAAATTAGTATGCCCTTTGATGACCTTGCCTGACCGTCACTGCATTCGTCATGCATGAGAAAAGACGTCAACTCCTTGAATGAATGTTACAATCAGTGATTATGATCACCGATGTTTTAGAATAAATACTTAAAGCATAAATTTATCAACACAATTACTAATCTTGTAGGTAACAACTCAAATCGCTACCACAGAAAACTACCGTCGCGATGTCCACTTTTCCGTGTCAGGCTTACAACGGTTGCATGGCTTAATATGGTACGGACTTACGGTTCACGACTTGAACATGCTTCCCTACTGTACAAACAATAACAAGCAGAAATATTACTTTACTTATTTATGTATTTAATTTTCATGTGACTACATAAGAACACTTTTACTTTCGTACCCCTATAGACCCTATCAGAAATAGGCTCTCACCACTACATTGTGAGAGACTATTACGAGTTTGACTTGAGGGTAAAGGTCTCAAAGACCACAACTTTGAGGAATCCTTAAGGAAATTTCATGACAAAAAGAGGCTAATAAAAACCTCTGTTAAATAGAGACTCGTATATCCCTGTGCTCATCATTGTTTGGATTTTGTTATAATAGTTATTAACTGTTATGTAATGACCTGTGATTGAAAGATGCATCTTTCACATTTGAAACCTCCCTATGTGTGAGCTCATATTTTGTCAATAAAAATGTAGAATTGATGGTTACTTCATTTTAACTATTTCGCTTTATCGTTGGATCATGAATGCTAACTTGAGCCCATTAGAATTTCTGAATGGCCCATTGAAATTGAAAATGGCCCATTCATTTTTGCTGGAATGGGGCCATTGTCACATTGGTGTTTTGAGACTTCCCAATCACTGACAATTATTGTGTAATAATCAGGACAAATTGTGGTCATAATGTGTCACCCAAAATAGTTTAAACTATTTTTCAAATATTAGTTTATTTTTTTTCAAAGAAGGAAAGGCAATGGTAAAATTAGATATATATTGTATCAAACTACATATACATAAATTTGCCCTGTCCACGTACTGATAAATATAATAGAACAACTAAATGAGAAGCATTGTATAACTCTCAACTCATCATCAATACAGGTGTGCTTTATATTTAGATTAATGCAAGAAGTCTTTCATTTAGTCATGATCGTTTTCCTGAGTATCACAGACAACTTTAGTAAAACTAGATTTATATTTCATGTAAATTATTTCAATATGCCCATTTTCATATTTGAAATATTTTATTGTGCATTCAATTAAGTAGACCAACTCTTCTGCACTAAGTACTAGACAATTTAAACTTTGCTGGCTTGCCAAGTCAGTGGAGACTGCTTTCAACAAAACGCCATTATCTTGTCTGTTGCTATGGGTATGGTTTATTGCTATACATACATTTGTCCATTTTGAATGTTTATCCACATTTTAGCTAATAGTCACAGGCATCATTATGTCCAAGCATGGGTATATATTGACAATGTGTTCTAGAAGTCTATCTTTCCATATGTACATAGGTCATGATTAATATAATAATGGTGGGACTCAAAATTAACTTTACTGACTACTTGTCCATCAGGCAAGTGAACTACAATTGTCATAAGGGCAAACCTACTTGCCCACAGTATTTCATGATTATCAATATCAATCTCTAATAGTTACCAATAGTTCATTACATTTAATTGTGCATCAGTGTTGGTCGTCTTGACCTCTGTCCTTTTGTCAACCAGTGTTTAGTTGCATGGGCTGGCTCAAACAGATGAATAGCTAGCAGGGCCATGTAAGGGTATTTGCATTAGTGTATTAAGTGTTTCTTATCAAGACTAGATCTCCAGTCAGATTTTATTATGTTCATGCATGGTCCCCTTTCATAGCATGCAGTTCAAAGGGCTAGATATTTAATAATAATATTTCTGCCACCATTCAAGATGTTATGAAATCTTGCTTTATGATGGAAGAAGAGGAAAGGCCACAACTCTCTCTGAGGTTTATTTCTGATATTAGCTGGAGCAGTTTTACTGCTGAAGGATTTCAATTCCTTTTTGTCCTGACAACTTACAATGTCAAAGTCATTATTCCTTAAGGGAATTGAAAAGTGTTGAATAAACTGTTGTAGTTCATCACTACCATGAACAATCAATTGATCTCTTTCATCTCTTGGCCACAGTGAAATATCAAACACTGTTGATGCTGAAGATACTACACTTTGCAGGAATGGATTAAATCTTTATTAAATCTTTCTATTTTTAAAAATAAAAAAAAACTTGCATGAAGTACAATGTCATAGTACATATAATTACACCTGGATTGTCTAATAGGTATTTCCCCATATCTCTATACAGTAAGATAAATATGTCCCTATTTACAAATCAAAAGCACTCCTCTCCTCTGAGTAGCTCTGTGGCAAGGTCAGGAGTAACATCATTTTCACTCAGTTTCTCGTGTGAGGATTATTTTTCATCATCATAAAACTGGTTTCCCTTGTTTATAAATTAAAAATCCAAAGTGAATTCCAAATCCTCATCCATATGGCCACTTTAATGTATTCATTTGAGTTCATTCATGTGATTCAGAATCAGATATACATTTGTCAACATTATAAATTGGTTTTATTCTTTTCATATGTGATCATGTTCATATTTACAGTGCTGAAGATATGAAATTCCTAGCAATCTATTTTAAACCTGAGAATTATATTGATGACTGTACTTTGTATGATAGAGTTATTGAAATTAGTGGGGGCGTGTACACTAGGTAATGTATGATGATGAAGTGGTATGTTTGTATGAATAAATGGAAAGACTGGCCAGTCGACGTGTTTGTGGTATAATTTGGAAGTACATAGTCAATAGCCACTCAGGAAATATTTATTCGAAGATTCAGTTGAGTATTTCTCTGTGATGTCATTTCTTCATTAAAGTACATGTTGACAAAATGGATCAATCTGATTCTGAATTTGAGATTTTCAAAAATCTTACTTTCCAAAATTTGTTTACTGAAAAAAGCTTTTTGGCAGCTTTATGGCACATGTTCTTTATTAAATTTTACTCATCTTCGCAGAATTCTAGAAGTCTTGAAGATGCATGTAATTTGTTCTCATATTTGGTATGCTGTCTTTCAGCCTGTTAAATGTTGCCTCTTCTTTTTATCCACATTTGAACTTAGTGTCTTTTCTTGTAAGTTCTCTCAGTGGTGGTGACATCAGTGCTGTGTATTTCAGTATGAATTTGATAGGCAGTCCAGCTGTCATACCAAGGAAATCTTTGGATCTGTTGGTTTGCTTTCTTTCACTGCTTTCACTTTTTCTGGTGCTGGTTTCAGTCCTTTGTTGGTGAATTTGCATCCATAGAATTCTTACGCTATTTTGGATGTGTGTGGGTGTGCAAACAACTTAGTCAGAAATAAGGGTTGTCAGAGGCAGAGTGGTTAAGCCATTTGCCTTGTGCCACTTCAGTCGGAGTTTGAACCCATTCATTTTTTTAAAGTTTTTCGTAACAGAGCCTGGTTTATAATATATTGTTTGGATAATGTGATCTGATATACTATTGTCACATATGTTGCTCCACATTCACATATCAGACTCAGTGATTTTTCTGTCAATATCTAGATGTATAACTTTGCTGTAAGTTTCCCCCGGCTCTTGGTTGATCTTCAGAAATAGATATTTAGCATAATGCTCATCTTTCTGTGATGTGAAGTAATTGTTCGGTTTAGTTCTTAATTTCTCATATTTATCACCATTTTCTGGGTCTGGTAGGCTAGGCTGTTTGTTAGCCCAGTTGTCTCTTTACCCCTACATGTAGATTACAATGGCATCTTAGACACTTGGACAGATGACACCACATCATACCTATAGCACTACTGAACCTTATCAGTAGAGCTAATAACCCCAGATATAGCACTCTTTTAGTTTGCGTTCTAGAATTTCAAAAATTTGTATAGATGCAAGGGGGAAACCTTTACATGTTAAAATAGCACCAGAAAGCAACTGCATTCTTTAGTCCAAAATCTCCAGCAATTGTACCCACCCCAACTTAGCTCCCTCAAACTTTGATTCAACTCGTACTTGACTAATTTCCAATTTATTAACTACTAGAGAATGTTACCTTTTACTTTTGAAAAAATGTTATGTGAAAATTTAATTTCAAAATAAAAAAATTGGGTTTGTTTGTTTGTATGTATGTATGTATGTATGTATGTATGCATGTATGTATGTATGTATGTATGTATGTATGTACGCATGTATGTACGCACATATGTATGTATGTATGTATCAATCAATCAATCAATAAATCAAACAAGAACAAAGATAATAGATAAATGTATGTATGTGTGTGTGTGTTTGTTTGTTTGTTAATTTACACTCAACCTCAATTTGTATAATGTTTCATTGACAGTTATGACTGTAAAATGATGGGTTATGAAAAAAAAATGTAAAGGATGGGTTTAATAAAAAATACATGAGGCTCTGTTATTATTATCTACAGTAGGTTTGCAATAATGTTTTCAGTATTGCAGAGCAAATATCAAGTACTTGTGAATGTATTATAAGAATTTATATCTGGTGCATAATGTTTTGAATTGTATTGCATTGTATTATGTTGCTTTATTAATTGTAACTTTCCTGAGAAATCAAATTGTTATTTTTATGCAAATCATATTAATAAGTTTATGCACATGAGCCACTCTGGTTTCAAAACAATTCATGGAGAACATGAACACTGTTTTTAATATACTGTTTCAAAGTTGATTCTTATATATGACCCCAGATTTCTATGCAGCATGATAGATATGGTAAAATAAGGTAATTGTAAATTGTCAACAATACTGATTTAGGAACATAATGACATCATTTTGAGATGATACTAATTAAAGGGTTAATTCTCATAATTACTAGTAGTTTTTAAAGGGAGATGTCTCTATGTGTGTGTGTGTGTGTGTCATCATTTTCTTAAAAATGGTTAGCTCAATTCTACTGAAATTTGGTACGTATAGTGTTTGGGGTGATGGCTAGATCTGATTAGTGTTTGAGAGAGATCTGTTCATGTTAAGTAGAGTAATTTGTATATCACTACAATAAATTAATTAAGCAAGACTGCATACTTCAATTTCAATCTAATTTAGTATATTTATTAAATATAACAAAGTGCATATGTTCTATAAAGTTTGTTGATATACCTTACAGTGTTACAGTGTCTAATTTGCATAATTAATTATTTTCAGTAATTAGGCTATATCTTAAGACTGCATACTTCAATTTCAATGTAATGTTCTACATATATACATAACAAAGTCCATATGCCCTATAAAGTTTATGTTTGTAAGTTTGTAAAATTATATTATTTATTAATTTGTATTGTAATTATTTATTGTTGTTGAAAAAAATAAAGTTTTTGTTTGTGTTGATCTTGTTGTTATTATTATTATTATCACAAACAAAATTTGTTCAGTAATGTTATAGGCATAGTGAAGTGTGTGTGTATTTTGGGGTGCATAAATGTGTCGGTAGGTAGCGATATAACAATGGCTGACCACGTGATTACATTTACAAGCAAATTTGGCAACATTCAATCTTAGATTAATCACATAGATTTGACGACAACTCCGTCAGACCACTTGACGACAACTGCATCAGCCCAATCGACGACAACTACATCAGACTATTTGATGACGATTACATCAGACCACTTGACGACAACTGCATCAGCCCAATCGACGACAACTACATCAGACTATTTGATGACGATTACATCAGACCACTTGACGACAACTGTATCAGACCACTCGACGACAACTCCGTCAGACCACTCGACGACAACTCCGTCAGACCACTTGACGACAACTGCATCAGACCAATCGACGACAACTACATCAGACTATTTGATGACGATTACATCAGACCGTTTGACGACAACTACATCAGACCAATACACCTTTACGGAAAGGTACCTGGATGTTAATGGAAATGAAGCTAAAAGGGGATGGAGTATGTTGCGTTGTTAGCAAACGTCTTCAGCAATGGTGGCAGTGAATGTACCTGTATGTGTGCGCTATTGCTCTGGACAGTGTTGAGCTTACTTCCTTCGATATCCTGGGTTCTGATCCTCAGCAAGAGATCTTGATTGATCGGTAAGTTTGATTTTTCATGTTTTATAGTCTATTGAGTTTCTAACTTCATACTTGTCGGTGGTTACATGGTGACAGTCTAGAGCTCAGCAAAAATATCGACCTGTTCACACGACATTGGGATTGACCATCTGTACAACTTACAAGACCTCACTCGAGCTAGCTTTGCATCAATCTAGCGTAAAACTGATATTGCATGAAATTACTTTATGTGTTTGGCCAGATGGCCGGAATATGCAATGCTAGTAGTAGTACATTGTACAATGCTACATTGTAATAAAATGAGTATAAACTAACAAAACATTTCCTACAGATCAAGCAGTTGTGCTATATTAAAGAACAGTATAGGCTAGTGATTGTGTAATGTTTCTTGATGATTTCTGATTTCTGTACGTGCTACAGTTGTTGTACTCTATTACACTGTGCACAAATGGATTCTTCATTGTCATTAGCTGATATCAGTAAAACAAGTGTTGTACTCTAATGTATTAAATGTCGCTCTATCAAACTTTAAACATATGAATTATGTACCTTATATGTGTAATATGATGAACAGATGGATGTCTATCATGTTTGTTTGTCCTTGATTTGTTCTATGTGACTATTTAAAGATTTTTTATATATTCTCTGGAAAAATTATCTTCTAAAAACCAATGTTTTTAAAAAATATTTAATGTCTTGTACATTCATTACTTCTTTCAAGGGTAAATAGTTATAAGGGGGAACTAAAAAGACGCAGTGTTTGACCCAGATGTGAATAAGTCATACCATTACAAAACTTGAAGTAGTGAAGTCATTCAAGCTCATTGAAAGATATCAACTTCTGTCCAAGCCACCATCAAACCGGCAAATAAAATTGAGGTAAGAAGCCACATATGTAAAATAGACATTGTTTTCTTGTCAAAGTCATGATATTATTTATGAATTATGAACTTCACAGAACTATGACATCTCCCTCATTTTGGAAAATATGCTGTGTAGTGTACAATTATTATAGGTCAAATTAAATATACATGTGAATATAATGATGATTTATGTTAAGGGTTTCTGCTGGGCATCTATGGTGAAAGGAAAAAACACAGTGCGATGGTGGTGTATCCACAGTTTACTTTTCACAAAATCTACAGTATAGAATGAATATGTCTCCTTGACACATTAGTATCATTGTTAAAGTACTCAGGCTATTGCATTCATGCTTCCTGAGTGTCTTACATATTGCACTTTCACTTGCTACAACAGAGAACACAAGTGTTCATGACAAGCAATATATCCAGCCTTCTATAATGGCACTCACATTTCATTATTTTGTATTAGTTGCATCAAAATTAGATGGCCCTGTTTTATTAGATAAAATGATAAATGAACTTGAGTTAACTGAACAAGTTACTGAGAAGTTTACTTAACCTGAACAATATTGACATGTTTGTTTTTCAATTTGACCCTTCCTAACAAGTAATTTTTAAAAGGCAATAACTCGACAACTAAATCTCACTCAGTATTCCAACTGTTCTCTAAATAATGTCTGCTTCCACTCAAAGATTACACATTTGGACCTTTGATCGACCTTTACCAATGATGCAGTATTGCTATAGAAAACAAAAACTGATGGTTCACAAAGAGCAACTCGTGTCACTTGGTAACTTTCAGTGTATGTTTGAAACAAAGGAAACCCTAGCCTACCAAAGATAATGACTGAGCTTGTAATCTGCTATTAACACATGGGAAAAATACCCGTTGCTGATCTGTTTCTTCCTTGTAACAATGTATATGCAGAAACCCAGCACTGTACATTATATTATCAGTAAATTTTAATCAACTTTATCAACATCTCAGTAGTAAATACATGAACCTGTTACCATTGAACACATTAAACCAGCACAAAGCTGTAACTTGGATAGTCTTTATTCGATCAGACAACCTACATTATATCATGCATTAGCCATTTAGAACAAAAAATATGGCATATACTGTATACTGTGGTTGTTCTACATCACGACAATGTACATCTATGTTACAACAATGTGCATCTACATGACTGGTTCTGTTCTGTTTGAAATACATGACATTATTGTATTAGTCAAATGTTCAAAATTGCCATTATACTTTCCATGATTTTTCTTTGGTGGTACTTGCGCTGATAATAATTATGTTATTCTCCAATATTTTCTTCATTCAGCCAGAAAATATTCATGACTTAAGGGTTGTCACTACGAGTCGATAGACAAAGACACCTTGGGTCATTTTTATTTTCCTTGGGACAATATTACTAGTAAGTCTTGAGTTTAAACATGATATACTGTGCAGGGTGTATCTGATATTACAAGTAAGTCATTAGTTGAAATGAACGAAATTCGTTTATTGGGCCTGTGTTATACCAATCATGTGATCATATAGTTACTAGTATTTGTACACATCAGGCTCTCCTACACGAACTAAAATAGACACAAACCAAAACTTTTTGTTGTAACGTGATGCTATAAGCTATCAATGAATTGATGTAATTACACTCACAGTAGTGTGGCAGTGATAATATGAAGTCTTCCTCAAGTGACCACACATTGTATTATGTATACCATTGCAATCTCTCCTATCAAGTCCTCAACTATTGGTCACCTACATTGTATTATGTATACCATTGCAATCTATCCTACCAAGTCCTCAACTATTGGTCACCTACATTGTAATATGTATACCTTTGCAATCTCTCCTATCAAGTCCTCAACTATTGGTCACCTACATTGTATTATGAATACCATTGCAATCTATCCTACCAAGTCCTCAACTACATGTATTGGTCACCTACATTGTATTATGAATACCATTGCAATCTATCCTACCAAGTCCTCAACTACATGTATTGGTCACCTACATTGTATTATGTATACCATTGCAATCTATCCTACCAAGTCCTCAACTATTGGTCACCTACATTGTATTATGAATACCATTGCAATCTATCCTACCAAGTCCTCAACTACATGTATTGGTCACCTACATTGTATTATGTATACCATTGCAATCTATCCTACCAAGTCCTCAACTATTGGTCACCTGTATTGTACTGTGTATACCATTGCAATCTATCCTACCAAGTCCTCAACTATTGGTCACCTACATTGTATTATGTATACCATTGTAATCTATCCGACCAAGTCCTCAACTATTGGTCCCCTACATTGTATTGTGTATACCATTGCAATCTATCCTACCAAGTCCTCAACTATTGGTCACCTACATTGTACTATGTATACCATTGCAATCTATCCTACCAAGTCCTCATCTATTGGTCACCTACATTGTATTATGTATACCATTGCAATCTATCCTATCAAGTCACCAACTATTGGTCACCTACATTGTATTATGTATACCATTGCAATCTATCCTACCAAGTCACCTACATTGTATTATGTATACCATTGCAATCTCTCATACTGACTCCTCAACTATTGGTCACCTACATTGTATTATGTATACCATTGCAATCTATCCTACCAAGTCCTTAACTATTGGTCACCTACACTGTATTATGAATGAATACCTTTGCCATCTCTCACACTGACTCCTCAACTATTGGTCACCTACATTGTATTATGTATACCATAGCAATCTATCCTACCAAGTCCTTAACTATTGGTCACCTACATTGTAATATGTATACCTTTGCAATCTATCCAACCAAGTCCTCAACTATTGGTCACCTGCATTGTATCATGTATACCATTGCCATCTCTCATACTGACTCCTCAACTATTGGTCACCTACATTGTATTATACCAAGTCCTCAACTTTTGGTCAACTACATTGTATAATATATAACCTTAAAATCTATCATACCAAGTCCTCAACTATTGGTCACTTACATTACATTATGAATACCATTGCCATCTCTCATACTGAATCCTGGTCACCTACATATATATGCAATATATCATACAAAGTCCTCAACGTTTGGTCACCTACATACTGTATTATTATGTATACCATAGCAATCTATCCTACCAAGTCCTCAACTATTGGTCACCTTCATAGTATTATGTATACCTTTGCAATTTATCCTACCAAGTCCTCAACCATTGGTCACCTACATAGTATTATCTATACCATTGCAATATATCCAAACAAGTCCTCAACTATTGGTCCCCTACATTGTATTATGTATACCATTGCCATCTATCCTACCAAGTCCTTAACTATTGGTCACCTACATATTATTATGTATACCATAGCAATCTGTCCTACCAAGTCCTCAACTATTGGTCACCTACATATTATTATGTATACCATAGCAATCTGTCCTACCAAGTCCTCAACTATTGGTCACCTACATATTATTATGTATACCATAGCAATCTGTCCTACCAAGTCCTCAACTATTGGTCACCTACATATTATTATGAATACCATTGCAATCTATCACACTGACTGCTCAACTATTGGTCAACAACATTGTTGATGCTTGTCAGTATTCATTTATTTATTTATTCATTTATTTATTTATAGTTTGGTTATTTTTTGTTTGTTTGTGTGTGTGTGTTTGTTTGTTTGTTTGTTTTCGTAAACATAACTAACTTAATCTAAGTGTCCTGTGGTTTGAATATGTGTTCAGGATGCTGAACACATTTAGGAGTGTACACAAGATGGATCTTTGGAGATTTATGGAGCCTGCTGTATTTACAGGGGGAGGACCAGAGGAAATCACACATGGTCTGTTAAGTAAAACATGACACTCCCCATGACAATTGCATACACTGAACTTTCATCACTATTCCCATTATATGTATACATACTAATTAAATACTTTTGAGTCTTGACCCTGTATTAGAAAGCAATATTTGTACATATCAAGTGACAAACATTAAAAGACTGGCTAGTTACCTTTCTCATGTAATCATACACAAAATATTTAGTATCGAAAACATGCTTTCCATGTTTGGCATACTCTGCCTGGTCTGGTCACTTATAAACGTTCCCCGATATCATTGTCATCATCATCATCATCACCTTCACCTTCAGTATTGCCATTATCAGTGCTATTCTCATCGGACTCACTGTCACTACTTGAGTCAGAACATGTATCACTGTCCGTGTTCTCTATGACATTCAAAATATCATCATCATCATCATCATCATCATTACTGCTACCATCGCCATTATCATCATTTGAAAGGCTATACATATATTTCTTCAATAAAAGAGTGATAAACCAGTTACTATAGCTGTTAATTATATGTAGATATTATAACAACAACATTCACAGACAGTGTGAATGATAAGGTGAGATGGTACACTCAATAAAATGTATCGTTATATTAAACATTCAATATATGTATTTGTACTTTGGCATGTAAAGTACTCGTAAAAATAAATGTTGAGTGTTCATCTCACTTTTACATCTCAAAACAAAACAAATTGACAATCATGTAATCTTCAATTTGATCACAAAACTACGGATTGTAAATATGACCCTCACCCAAACATAAATGCAAAAAATGACCCTCCCCAAGTACATGCAGTACCATTAGATGTGCTGACCTACATGTATATAATGATGCCATTTAACTTTTTAAGAACATATTTCAACCCGTAAGTTATAAAGAATAGTTTCTGATACTTGCTGTCTTGTAAAGCATGGATTAAGTTATTGCTTGAAGGGTCTAAATAGCGTAAATATTGGCTATAAGAGTAAAAATGCTTCAGGGCTTCTAGAGGCAGACCCCCTCAGACCCCCCGCATGAGGTGGACATATCCCAGTCTCAAGCTCTTCCCCTCTACTGTCAAGATGCTATCAAAGTATATTTCAAAAGTATTTCAACCCTATGTAGTTGTTTGTTACATGTTGGTGTTGTCTTGTAAGGCTTGGAAATTATTGTCTGAAAGGGTCTGAATAGTCTCAAAATTGACTTTTCAGGGAAAAAAACGCCAGGGCTTCTAGGGGGGACCCCCTAGGACCCCCCCCCCCCCATGAGGTATACACATCCCAGTCTCAAGATCTCTCCCCTACCTCTTACTGTCAAGATCCTATCGAACTATATTTCAAAAATATTTCAACCTTATGTAGTTGCTTTTTACATGTTGGTGCTGTCTTGTAAAGCTTGGAAATGATTTTCTAATGTCTAAAGAGTCTCAAAATTGACTTTTCAGAGTTAAAAACCTCCTGGGCTTCCCCCCTAGGACCCCCCATGACAGCTGTACATATTCCCTTCTCAAGCTTTCCCCCTACCTTTCACTGTCAAGATTCTATTAAACTCCTTTTAAAATGTATTTACCCTGTGTAGTCAATAATTATAATTATGATAGTGCTAACCCGGGATCTTATAATGTAGATGCAAGACAGTCAAGCAGTCCACACTGTGTCACGATTAAAAAATACCTGTCACTCATGCGAATATCATAATGGGGGGGGGGGGGGGGGGTCATCATGTTTTAGAATTAAGTGATAGGGGGGGTCAGCCTGTTTTGGGTTTTACAGATAGGTCAGTGACTTTTTGTCGGCCCGATAAGAATCCACCCCCCCCCCCCCAGGCTGGAGAAACTGACCGGTCCCTAAAATCGTTATTCCTAGCACGGGCGCTTTGAATTGATGGTTCACTAAAGTGACTGTACTTACACTGACTCCTTGCTAAAATGTCTCATATCTTTATTGTACGCTGGTTTAACTTTGGATAAAAATGTGCCCTGTTAAAAAGTGTAACTTTTTTGCAGTGTCGCGAATTAAAATATTCTGGAAATATGCTGGAAAGTGCAAAAGAAGTGCGCACATTCACTGTGCATTTTCCGCAAGTAACAGTAGTGGCAATGTACAATTCAATGTCTCTATTACATACACTGATTTCAAAGTGGCAATGTACAGTTCAATGTCTCTATTACATACACTAGTTTCAAAGTGGCAATGTACAATTCAATGTCTATATTACATACACTGATTTCAAAGTGGCAATGTACAGTTCAATGTCTCTATTACATACACTGATTTCAAAGTGGCAATGTACAGTTCAATGTCTCTATTACATACACTAGTTTCAAAGTGGCAATGTACAATTCAATGTCTCTATTACATACACTGGTTTAAAAGTGGCAATGTACAGTTCAATGTCTCTATTACATACACTGGTTTCAAAGTGGCAATGTACAGTTCAATGTCTATATTACATACACTGGTTTCAAAGTGGCAATGTACAGTTCAGTGTCTCTATTACATAAACTGGTTTCAAAGTGGCAATGTACAGTTCAATGTCTCTATTACATACACTGGTTTCAAAGTGGCAATGTACAATTCAATGTCTCTATTACATACACTGGTTTCAAAGTGGCAATGTACAATTCAAATATGTCTCTATTACATACACTGGTTTCAAAGTGGCAATGTACAGTTCAATGTCTCTATTACATACACTAGTTTCAAAGTGGCAATGTACAGTTCAATGTCTCTATTGCATACACTAGTTTCAAAGTGGCAATGTACAGTTCAATGTCTCTATTACATACACTGGTTTCAAAGTGGCAATGTACAATTCAATGTCTCTATTACATACACTGGTTTCAAAGTGGCAATGTACAGTTCAATGTCTCTATTACATACACTGGTTTCAAAGTGGCAATGTACAGTTCAATGTCTCTATTACATACACTGGTTTCAAAGTGGCAATGTACAGTTCAATGTCTCTATTGCATACACTGGTTTCAAAGTGGCAATGTACAGTTCAATGTCTCTATTACATACACTGGTTTCAAAGTGGCAATGTACAGTTCAATGTCTCTATTACATACACTGGTTTCAAAGTGGCAATGTACAGTTCAATGTCTCTATTACATACACTGGTTTCAAAGTGGCAATGTACAGTTCAATGTCTCTATTACATACACTGGTTTCAAAGTGGCAATGTACAGTTCAATGTCTCTATTACATACACTGGTTTCAAAGTGGCAATGTACAGTTCAATGTCTCTATTACATACACTGGTTTCAAAGTGGCAATGTACAGTTCAATGTCTCTATTACATACACTGGTTTCAAAGTGGCAATGTACAGTTCAATGTCTCTATTGCATACACTGGTTTCAAAGTGGCAATGTACAGTTCAATGTCTCTATTGCATACACTGGTTTCAAAGTGGCAATGTACAATTCAATGTCTCTATTGCATACACTGGTTTCAAAGTGGCAATGTACAGTTCAATGTCTCTATTACATACACTGGTTTCAAAGTGGCAATGTACAATTCAATGTCTCTAATTGCATACACTGGTTTCAAAGTGGCAATGTACAATTCAATGTCTCTATTACATACACTGGTTTCAAAGTGGCAATGTACAGTTCAATGTCTCTATTACATACACTGGTTTCAAAGTGGCAATGTACAGTTCAATGTCTCTATTACATACACTGGTTTCAAAGTGGCAATGTACAGTTCAATGTCTCTATTACATACACTGGTTTCAAAGTGGCAATGTACAGTTCAATGTCTCTATTACATACACTGGTTTCAAATTGGCAATGTACAGTTCAATGTCTCTATTGCATACACTGTTTCAATGATCGTCAATGGATTTAGAAGCTGCTAGAACGTGTCAAGATATCTGCTTTCGAAATAGAGGGCGTCCTTTGTTTTTCGTTGACCGTAAACTTAAAAAACAATGTGGATACCTGTTTTCTATACCTGATTTGAGTAACAGCACTAACAAATTATCTGAACTTTTCACACAATTACATATTCTGGTTATCTTTTAACTTCATAAGCTATAAATATTTGTGTTTGGTTTGATTGTAACGTACCTGATGAAAGCATAGATTACTGCACTATTTTCTACTCGCCACTATAGCACTCGTAATAAAGACAATCATGGCAATAACGTTATCCCAAAAATGAACTCAGAAATGGGAAAATTTTGCAATTTCTCTACAGCACAATGGTATTGTATTTTGGAACATTTTATCTCTTGGTTTCAGAGAGTGATTTTCGGTACTCACTTCATAGGAATTACTTTTTACAATATAAGTTATGAGTAATGTCTGAATCTTACTTATTTGTAGTGTAAAATTTTGTCTACAGTATACTGCCCTAAGTAAAACTAAATAAATTCAATTGTACAAATGTTACACTGTCAGTATCCTAGGAGACGGACTTGACTAGCTTTACTATTTTTCGTTCTCCCTTTACCATTTTACCTTTGTAACGCAATCAGCCAAAGAGCACACATAAAGACTGTTTTTAACTCTTTATTAATACCTTTTCATACAAATGTTCGACGAGCGAAATAGGCCAATAGCTGGATGGTTAACAAAATATAATACTATACTGGCCAATAGCTGGACGGTTAACAAAATATAATACTATACTGACCTATAGCTGGACGGTTAACAAAATATAATACTATACTGGCCTATAGCTGGACGGTTAACAAAATATAATACTATACTGGCCAATAGCTGGACGGTTAACAAAATATAATACTATACTGGCCAATAGCTGGACGGTTAACAAAATATAATACTATACTGGTCAATAGCTGGATGGTTAACAAAAAATAATACTTTACTGGCCAATAGCTGGACGGTTAACAAAATATAATACTCTACTGGTCAATAGCTGGATGGTTAACAAAATATAATACTATACTGACCTATAGCTGGACGGTTAACAACATATAATACTATACTGGCCAATAGCTGGACGGTTAACAAAATATAATACTCTACTGGTCAATAGCTGGATGGTTAACAAAAAATAATACTCTACTGGTCAATAGCTGGATGGTTAACAAAATATAATACTATACTGGTCAATAGCTGGATGGTTAACAAAATATAATACTTTACTGGTCAATAGCTGGATGGTTAACAAAATATAATACTTTACTGGCCAATAGCTGGATGGTTAACAAAATATAATACTATACTGGTCAATAGCTGGATGGTTAACAAAATATAATACTCTACTGGCCAATAGCTGGATGGTTAACAAAATATAATACTATACTGGCCAATAGCTGGACGGTTAACAAAATATAATACTCTACTGGTCAATAGCTGGATGGTTAACAAAATATAATACTATACTGGTCAATAGCTGGACGGTTAACAAAATATAATACTATACTGGTCAATAGCTGGACGGTTAACAAAATATAATACTATACTGGTCAATAGCTGGACGGTTAACAAAATATAATACTATACTGACCTATAGCTGGATGGTTAACAAAATATAATACTATACTGGCCAATAGCTGGATGGTTAACAAAATATAATACTATACTGGCCAATAGCTGGACGGTTAACAAAATATAATACTATACTGACCTATAGCTGGATGGCTAACAAAATATAATACTATACTGACCTATAGCTGGACGGTTAACAAAATATAATACTATACTGGCCAATAGCTGGACGGTTAACAAAATATAATACTATACTGGCCAATAGCTGGACGGTTAACAAAATATAATACTATACTGACCTATAGCTGGATGGTTAACAAAATATAATACTATACTGGCCAATAGCTGGACGGTTAACAAAATATAATACTATACTGACCTATAGCTGGATGGTTAACAAAATATAATAGTATACTGGCCAATAGCTGGACAGTTAACAAAATAT
Organism: Glandiceps talaboti; assembly: GCF_964340395.1. Lineage (NCBI taxonomy): Eukaryota > Metazoa > Hemichordata > Enteropneusta > Spengelidae > Glandiceps > Glandiceps talaboti. The sequence continues at coordinate 2,584,281 of NC_135565.1, read as the reverse complement.
AATACTCTACTGGTCAATAGCTGGACGGTTAACAAAATATAATACTATACTGGTCAATAGCTGGATGGCTAACAAAATATAATACTATACTGGTCAATAGCTGGATGGCTAACAAAATATAATACTATACTGGCCAATAGCTGGATGGTTAACAAAATATAATACTCTACTGGTCAATAGCTGGATGGTTAACAAAATATAATACTATACTGGTCAATAGCTGGACGGTTAACAAAATATAATAGTATACTGACCTATAGCTGGACGGTTAACAAAATATAATACTATACTGGCCAATAGCTGGACGGTTAACAAAATATAATACTATACTGGCCAATAGGTGGATGGTTAACAAAATATAATACTATACTGACCTATAGCTGGACGGTTAACAAAATATAATACTCTACTGGTCAATAGCTGGATGGTTAACAAAATATAATACTATACTGGTCAATAGTTGGATGGTTAACAAAATATAATACTATACTGGTCAATAGCTGGATGGTTAACAAAATATAATACTATACTGGTCAATAGCTGGATGGTTAACAAAATATAATACTATACTGGTCAATAGCTGGATGGTTAACAAAATATAATACTATACTGGTCAATAGCTGGATGGTTAACAAAATATAATACTCTACTGGTCAATAGCTGGATGGTTAACAAAATATAATACTATACTGACCTATAGCTGGATGGTTAACAAAATATAATACTTTACTGGCCAATAGCTGGATGGTTAACAAAATATAATACTATACTGGCCAATAGCTGGATGGTTAACACAATATAATACTATACTGGCCAATAGCTGGATGGTTAACACAATATAATACTATACTGGCCAATAGCTGGATGGTTAACACAATATAATACTCTACTGGTCAATAGCTGGATGGTTAACAAAATATAATACTATACTGGTCAATAGCTGGACAGTTAACAAAATATAATACTATACTGGTCAATAGCTGGATGGTTAACAAAATATAATACTATACTGGTCAATAACTGGATGGTTAACAAAATATAATACTATACTGGTCAATAGCTGGATGGTTAACAAAATATAATACTATACAGGTCAATAGCTGGATGGTTAACAAAATATAATACTATACTGGTCAATAGCTGAATGGTTAACAAAATATAATACTATACTGACCTATAGCTGGACGGTTAACAAAATATAATACTATACTGGCCAATAGCTGGACGGTTAACAAAATATAATACTCTACTGGTCAATAGCTGGACGGTTAACAAAATATAATACTTTACTGGCCAATAGCTGGATGGTTAACAAAATATAATACTTTACTGGCCAATAGCTGGACGGTTAACAAAATATAATACTATACTGGCCAATAGCTGGACGGTTAACAAAATATAATACTATACTGGTCAATAGCTGGATGGTTAACAAAAAATAATACTTTACTGGCCAATAGCTGGACGGTTAACAAAATATAATACTCTACTGGTCAATAGCTGGATGGTTAACAAAATATAATACTATACTGGCCAATAGCTGGACGGTTAACAACATATAATACTATACTGGCCAATAGCTGGACGGTTAACAAAATATAATACTATACTGGTCAATAGTTGGATGGTTAACAAAATATAATACTATACTGGCCAATAGCTGGACGGTTAACAAAATATAATACTATACTGGCCAATAGCTGGATGGTTAACAAAATATAATACTATACTGGCCAATAGCTGGACGGTTAACAAAATATAATACTATACTGGTCAATAGCTGGATGGTTAACAAAATATAATACTATACTGGTCAATAGCTGGATGGTTAACAAAATATAATACTATACTGGCCAATAGCTGGACAGTTAACAAAATATAATACTATACTGGCCAATAGCTGGACGGTTAACAAAATATAATACTATACTGGCCAATAGCTGGACGGTTAACAAAATATAATACTATACTGGTCAATAGCTGGACGGTTAACAAAATATAATACTCTACTGGTCAATAGCTGGACGGTTAACAAAATATAATACTTTACTGGCCAATAGCTGGATGGTTAACAAAATATAATACTTTACTGGCCAATAGCTGGACGGTTAACAAAATATAATACTATACTGGCCAATAGCTGGATGGTTAACAAAATATAATACTATACTGGCCAATAGCTGGACGGTTAACAAAATATAATACTATACTGGTCAATAGCTGGATGGTTAACAAAATATAATACTATACTGGCCAATAGCTGGATGGTTAACAAAATATAATACTATACTGGCCAATAGCTGGACGGTTAACAAAATATAATACTATACTGGTCAATAGCTGGATGGTTAACAAAATATAATACTATACTGGCCAATAGCTGGAAGGTTAACAAAATATAATACTATACTGGCCAATACCTGGACGGTTAACAAAATATAATACTATACTGGCCAATAGCTGGACGGTTAACAAAATATAATACTATACTGGCCAATAGCTGGACGGTTAACAAAATATAATACTATACTGGTCAATAGCTGGACGGTTAACAAAATATAATACTATACTGGCCAATAGCTGGACGGTTAACAAAATATAATACTATACTGGCCAATAGCTGGATGGTTAACAAAATATAATACTATACTGGCCAATAGCTGGACGGTTAACAAAATATAATACTATACTGGTCAATAGCTGGATGGTTAACAAAATATAATACTTTACTGGCCAATAGCTGGATGGTTAACAAAATATAATACTTTACTGGCCAATAGCTGGTTGGTTAACAAAATATAATACTATACTGGTCAATAGCTGGATGGTTAACAAAATATAATACTCTACTGGCCAATAGCTGGATGGTTAACAAAATATAATACTATACTGGCCAATAGCTGGACGGTTAACAAAATATAATACTCTACTGGTCAATAGCTGGATGGTTAACAAAATATAATACTATACTGGTCAATAGCTGGACGGTTAACAAAATATAATACTATACTGGTCAATAGCTGGACGGTTAACAAAATATAATACTATACTGGCCAATAGCTGGACGGTTAACAAAATATAATACTATACTGGTCAATAGCTGGACGGTTAACAAAATATAATACTATACTGGCCAATAGCTGGACGGTTAACAAAATATAATACTATACTGGCCAATAGCTGGACGGTTAACAAAATATAATACTATACTGGTCAATAGCTGGATGGTTAACAAAATATAATACTATACTGGTCAATAGCTGGATGGTTAACAAAATATAATACTTTACTGGCCAATAGCTGGATGGTTAACAAAATATAATACTCTACTGGCCAATAGCTGGATGGTTAACAAAATATAATACTATACTGGTCAATAGCTGGATGGTTAACAAAATATAATACTCTACTGGCCAATAGCTGGATGGTTAACAAAATATAATACTATACTGGCCAATAGCTGGACGGTTAGCAAAATATAATACTCTACTGGTCAATAGCTGGATGGTTAACAAAATATAATACTATACTGGTCAATAGCTGGACGGTTAACAAAATATAATACTATACTGGTCAATAGCTGGACGGTTAACAAAATATAATACTATACTGGTCAATAGCTGGACGGTTAACAAAATATAATACTATACTGACCTATAGCTGGATGGTTAACAAAATATAATACTATACTGGCCAATAGCTGGATGGTTAACAAAATATAATACTATACTGGCCAATAGCTGGACGGTTAACAAAATATAATACTATACTGACCTATAGCTGGATGGCTAACAAAATATAATACTATACTGACCTATAGCTGGACGGTTAACAAAATATAATACTATACTGGTCAATAGCTGAATGGTTAACACAATATAATACTATACTGACCTATAGCTGGACGGTTCACAAAATATAATACTATACTGGCCAATAGCTGGACGGTTAACAAAATATAATACTATACTGGCCAATAGCTGGACGGTTAACAAAATATAATACTATACTGACCTATAGCTGGATGGTTAACAAAATATAATACTATACTGGCCAATAGCTGGACGGTTAACAAAATATAATACTATACTGACCTATAGCTGGATGGTTAACAAAATATAATAGTATACTGGCCAATAGCTGGACGGTTAACAAAATATAATACTCTACTGGTCAATAGCTGGACGGTTAACAAAATATAATACTATACTGGTCAATAGCTGGATGGCTAACAAAATATAATACTATACTGGTCAATAGCTGGATGGCTAACAAAATATAATACTCTACTGGCCAATAGCTGGATGGTTAACAAAATATAATACTCTACTGGCCAATAGCTGGATGGTTAACAAAATATAATACTCTACTGGCCAATAGCTGGATGGTTAACAAAATATAATACTCTACTGGCCAATAGCTGGATGGTTAACAAAATATAATACTATACTGGCCAATAGCTGGATGGTTAACAAAATATAATACTCTACTGGCCAATAGCTGGATGGTTAACAAAATATAATACTATACTGGCCAATAGCTGGACGGTTAACAAAATATAATACTATACTGGCTATTAGTCGTATAAAAATCACCAAAAACAAAGACTGATACAGTTCAGCTGATATGCTAAATACGTTCTCTTCAGTTAACCAGACCACTAAGGTCACTATAGATTACTTGTATGTTCTTGTCTATTCTCATCTTAACCTTCGATATAGATTATTTGTATATGCTTATCTATTCTTATCTTAATATTCAATATAGATTATTTGTATATACTTGTCTATTCTCATCTTAACATTCAATATATATTACTTGTATATTCTTTCCTATTCTCGTCTTAACCTTCAATATAGATTATTTGTATGTGCTTGTCTATTCTCACCTTAACTCTCGATATATATTATTTGTATATTTCTGTCCACTAGTTTGTGAGAGCACCATACGTGATATTAGTTTGTGAGAGCACCATACGTGACATTAGTTTGTCAGAGCACCATACGTGATATTAGTTTGTCAGAGCACCATATGTGATATTAGTTTGTGAGAGCACCATATGTGTATTATTTTGTGAGAGCACCATGTGATATTAGTTTGTGAAAGCACCATATGTGATATTAGTTTGTGAGAGCACCATATGTGATATCAGTTTGTGAAAGCACCATATGTGATATTAGTTTGTGAGAGCACCATGTGATATTAGTTTGTGAGAGCACCATGTGATATTAGTTTGTGAGAGCACCATGTGATATTAGTTTGTGAGAGCACCATATGTGATATCAGTTTGTGAAAGCACCATATGTGATATTAGTTTGTGAGAGCACCATATGTGATATTAGTTTGTGAGAGCACCATATGTGATATCAGTTTGTGAAAGCACCATATGTGATATCAGTTTGGCAGAGTACCATACGTGATATTAGTTTGTGAGAGCACCATATGTGATATTAGTTTGTCAGAGTACCATACGTGACATTAGTTTGTGAGAGCACCATATGTGATATTAATTTGTGAGAGCACCATATGTGATATTAGTTTGTCAGAGCACCATATGTGATATTAGTTTGTCAGAGCACCATATGTGATATTAGTTTGTCAGAGCACCATATGTGATATTAGTTTGTGAGAGCACCATATGTGATATCAGTTTGGCAGAGTACCATACGTGATATTAGTTTGTGAGAGCACCATATGTGATATTAGTTTGTCAGAGTACCATACGTGACATTAGTTTGTGAGAGCACCATATGTGATATTAGTTTGTGAGAGCACCATATGTGATATTAGTTTGTGAGAGCACCATATGTGATATTAGTTTGGCAGAGCACTATATGTGATATTAGTTTGTGAGAGCACCATACGTGATATTAGTTTGTGAGAGCACCATACGTGATATCAGTTTGTCAGAGCACCATATGTGATATTAGTTTGTGAGAGCATCATACGTGATATTAGTTTGTGAGAGCACCATACGTGATATTAGTTTGTGAGAGCACCATGTGACATTAGTTTGTGAGAGCACCATGTGATATTAGTTTGTGAGAGCACCATGTGATATTAGTTTGTGAGAGCACCATGTGTGATATTAGTTTGTGAGAGCACCATGTGAAATATTAGTTTGTGAGAGCACCATGTGTGATATTAGTTTGTGAGAGCACCATGTGATATTAGTTTGTGAGAGCACCATGTGTGATATTAGTTTGTGAGAGCACCATGTGATATTAGTTTGTGCGAGCACCATGTGATATTAGTTTGTGAGAGCACCATACGTGATATTAGTTTGTGAGAGCACCATATGTGACATTAGTTTGTGAGAGCACCATACGTGATATTAGTTTGTGAGAGCACCATGTGATATTAGTTTGTGAGAGCACCATATGTGATATTAGTTTGTTTGATATGACGTGTTTTGCCAAACCTATCAATCAGCACACCATTGATAAGGTCTTGACGACGTGACGTATCTCACAGTCTAGTCTAGTTTGGTGTATACTATAAATTATATATCATTTTTCTACAGTTATGGTATATTATGGATACACACACACACACACACACACACACACACACACACACACATATATATATATATATATATATATATATATATATATATATATATATATTATATATATGTGTGTGTGTGTGTGTGTGTGTGTGTGTGTGTGTGTGTGTGATTCTAAAACTGTGTTTTACATCTTGTACAAATTCTGCCTCAATACAAGGTTTTAATACATTTAAGTTCTGCCTATAGAAGAAATATTGTTGCAATATGTTTTAATAAAACACAACAGATAACTTTTAATATTCAGTAAAATTAATAATAAACTCAGTTCATGCCCTGTAAACCAGTATTACCACTCGGCAAAATCACCCAGTATTATTTTAATGTCTCGGACCAGACAGTATGACGTGAAGTCGTGGAGACAAGATGACAACTAATTCTATGCTGACCTATAGGTTAAACACTTATCTATCATTTGTATCTACTTCAACTTTGATAAGTGGAATCACGTGGCGGTTTGAAGATGAGGTGAGACAGTACAATAACTGCCATCGTCATATACATATGACATGCGTAATCTATTGCTTCGATGACTTTTCCCACACTCCATGTATGGCAAATGAAATATCCAGTGCACTATACAATGCATCGTGGCGTATTCTTATACTAACTGTGAACACCAACTTTTAGTGGTTGAAAATAGTGACGCTTAGACTAGAGTGTGTTTGTGATAAATGTTCATGTATTTGTCTCTAGTAGTCGTCTGTTGATGATTGGCTTCTAGTAGCTGCAATAGTTGTAGAGTTATATTTAGGTTTTTGAGCTTTTTATCGTTCCTGGGGTTATTTTTCAAGTTGCAAACCCTGGGAAGGAGGAAAAGCACAAAATACAAAATATACGGCCACATTTATTGCAGCTTGGCTTGTAGAGAATGATGTCTGGTTGAGATTTTGAGTGGTACCGTCCTGTACCTACATGAGATTACAGTCCTACTTAAACACGTGACGATAAATGTGTTGATAACACTTTAACGGAAGCAGAGTCATCGTACCACCAGGTACAATCTTTCAAACGTTACCATAGTAACACACATTATGTCGCATATACAGTACATCACGCATCAATTAGGTACATTGATATGCACAGGGCTCCATTTAACTCAATACTTACGTTTTCCTAGGTCGAATACACATTACTCGCAAAGAGAAACAATCGCAGCTAAGAAAGAAGAACACGGGAATGTCGTTATACACAGGCAAAGATAAAATATCGTTATAATAAGTCCACAATAGCTGTATCTACGTAATAATAATACATCGCATTTTGTTAGCCTTGTTTGTGATCCCAGCCAAAACAAAAAAGATTACATTTTCTTTCTATGTCGATATATGTGGGTTTTGACATATATAGGCTAAATGTTGGCAGAGCTGGGTTCATGCTGTTCTGTCCAACACTTCATAAAATGTATTTTTGTCACGAATGTGTAGTCAGCTGAGTACTAGTAGCCAAGCTATCGTGTAATAGAGAGACCATACTGTAGTGTCTATATCGTGTAATAGAGAGACCATACTGTAGTGTCTAGTCGTGTAATAGAGAGACCATACTGTAGTGTCTATCGTGTAATAGAGACCATACTGTAGTGTCTATCGTGTAATAGAGAGACCATACTGTAGTGTCTATCGGGTAATAGAGACCATACTGTAGTGTCTATCGTGTAATAGAGAGACCATACTGTAGTGTCTATCGTGTAATAGAGAGACCATACTGTAGTGTCTATCGTGTAATAGAGAGACCATACTGTAGTGTCTATCGTGTAATAGAGAGACCATACTGCAGTGTCTATCGTGTAATAGAGAGACCATACTGCAGTGTCTATCGTGTAATAGAGAGACCATACTGCAGTGTCTATCGTGTAATAGAGAGACCATACTGTAGTGTCTATCGTGTAATAGAGAGACCATACTGTAGTGTCTATCGTGTAATAGAGAGACCATACTGTAGTGTCTATCGTGTAATAGAGAGACCATACTGTAGTGTCTATCGTGTAATAGAGAGACCATACTGTAGTGTCTATCGTGTAATAGAGAGACCATACTGTAGTGTCTATCGTGTAATAGAGAGACCATACTGTAGTGTCTATCGTGTAATAGAGAGACCATACTGTAGCTAGTGTCTATCGTGTAATAGAGAGACCATACTGCAGTGTCTATCGTGTAATAGAGAGACCATACTGTAGTGTCTATCGTGTAATAGAGAGACCATACTGTAGTGTCTATCGTGTAATAGAGAGACCATACTGTAGTGTCTATCGTGTAATAGAGAGACCATACTGTAGTGTCTATCGTGTAATAGAGAGACCATACTGTAGTGTCTATCGTGTAATAGAGAGACCATACTGTAGTGTCTATCGTGTAATAGAGAGACCATACTGTAGTGTCTATCGTGTAATAGAGAGACCATACTGTAGTGTCTATCGTGTAATAGAGAGACCATACTGTAGCTAGTGTCTATCGTGTAATAGAGAGACCATACTGCAGTGTCTATCGTGTAATAGAGAGACCATACTGTAGTGTCTATCGTGTAATAGAGAGACCATACTGTAGTGTCTATCGTGTAATAGAGAGACCATACTGTAGTGTCTATCGTGTAATAGAGAGACCATACTGTAGTGTCTATCGTGTATTAGAGAGACCATACTGCAGTGTCTATCGTGTAATAGAGAGACCATACTGTAGTGTCTGAGTGGATAACATCAAAGATGTATTCAGGCTATTAATTTGAAACAGTAACGTAAAGTTATCCTTATTTTTCATCTCGCCTACGTATATGGCCAACACTTTACTTTAAAATTTTGAAAAATAAATTAAAGTAAATATTTTCCCAGCTTAATAGTCTTTGAAGGAGTAAAGTTAGTTGGTATAAATATAGTCCTTCAACTGCTATAGATAGGCTATAGACTTTCCATTGAAAGAAACTTGAAGCCACTGATATTAATACTTATAGTAGCGTACACACACTCCTATTTCCTAGCATTGGACGCACATGCATTGCTGTTCCTGTATACAGTACCCATATTGGATGTACAGTCGTTTTAGGGGCTTTCTAGTACGTTTTTACCTTATACTGTTTATTAAACAGGACAACGTTAGCATTGATTCCAGACTAAGGATTCCAATGAGATATAATGCAACCGTTGACCTAGTTCCTTGATTGTCTGATATACACTGGGTCGTTCTATCAATTGTTAATATAGAATACCACTCCTGTCATAGGCTGATAGCTCGGATTGCGATTATATATTAAACCATCTGTAATCTACGATTTTCTATCTCCATGCACGATCCTATCATAACTACTAACAGCCATCATAAATTGTCTGATGTTATCCCCATCACTTCTATTTGTCTTGAAACTCGTACGCTCTTCTACACTTGTTGTTTGTTGGTAAATTTCGTAGTCTGTTTTGAACCCATTTCACAACTGCGCCTTGTGTGTGCTTTACTTTAAAACGGACCGAGTCATTTAGAGTTCACGCCGTATCAGTTGTTGTACCACTGGGAGATTTAATCACTGATGTATCGTGGATTGTTTGAATCGTGGTGGCGGTGACATCACTTGTGGTTACTGCGATAATTTGACGTAACAGTTGTTGTTCGTACACGGATCCGAACGAAGTCAGTCCGTCCGTCGGTCATTCCTTGTGTACGGTGATGATCTAATGCGTGTGTGTCATCTACAATACGACACTTAGTACGTACAGGACACTTATCAGACGTAGGAATTCCAAACTACACCAATACACACCTGCAGCCCACACCCAAAATAATATTGGATATTATACGTCAGGTCGTTTAACTAATTACTCAGGTAAGAGTTCCCCACCAAATGTTTTCATATTTTGAACCACTGAAGAGAAACCTTGACAGATGTGGCTAATGCCTGGTGACTGTACGCAAATATTATTGTATGTTTGTTAGCAATGCCTGTTTACTGTGTTCTGCTATGTTCAATAATCGTCACTAAAATTAGATAAGAACGTCCATGATACGTGATATTTGTAATGCTGGTGTATAGTTCAATATTTATTACACATATGAATATCTACGTCTGTTGAATATAGAATTTATGGCCCAGAGTCTAAAGTCTTTGTCTAGTTGTAGCTGTGTCTGCAATGTCTCGATCCATCAATGTATGTGTACTTATATGTAGAAACAAGAGTTTAAAAAGTTCAAACTACGATAAAATCCGTTTAAATTCACGTTTGACTTATTTTTCTGTATTTCAACCAATCTCTAAAACTGTGTTCTATTTGGTAAACATAATGTATTTCAGCTATTACAATTTACATGGGTCCATAAACAACGTTATAAATAGTTGTGTTTATTTGAAACGAGAACATCACACTGAACAGGTATAGGCCAAAAACGTGTTTATCAAGTATTCTAGTTAAATATTTACCAATGGTTATGGCGATACTTGTTACCAGTACAGCAACAAAACAACGTACCATCCAGTGTTCAGTGTCCATTTAACAAAACAACAACAAGTGTGACGCTCTACTCGAGTTGATACAAATAACCAACCAACATTATTTAATTGAGAACGTTTCTGTACTACTGAAAACAAGACAAATTTTAACTACCAAATAGTTAATGTATTCGACAATTATCACATTTGAATATACACATCAATGCACTAGATAATAATCCAAGGTGGCTACAGACTACAAGTGCTGGATACGTCACCACACTCTCGGTGTATACATGTATATATGCCATGATAAGGACACGAATACTTATAGCAACCGAGGTCATAGTTTTGTACAAGTACATACAGTCTGCTCGACATTCCTGTAAATAAAGCACAGTCGCTTGTAAACTGTTATTCCTTTCCTAAATGGTTTTATTCTTGTCTATGACCGTCATAATACATTGTATGTATGTACGTAGGGGGTATGACATCGCTATCAATTTTATAAGAATATCGCCAATCCCTATAATAACGTCATTGTTCTGTATTAGGACCGTCATCGACAAGAATAAAACCATTTAGGAAAGGAATAACAGTTTACAAGCGACTGTGAAATAAAACCACTCAGTGATAACATGGTTGCCTATGTGAGACTGTGTGATAACATGATTTTCTAAAGATTTGTAAAGTGCTAATCAGTCAAGGTTACCTGACAATCTGACAATATACACAGTGTCTAAAGTGTTATTCAAAACAATGTCCTCACCATATAAATCCCAACTGTGATGTATGTTACAATTTGAGTGTACCATATAAACCCCACCTGTGATGTGTGTTACAATTTGAGTGTACCATATAAACCCCACCTGTGATGTATGTTACAATTTGAGTGTACCATATAAACCCCACCTGTGATGTATGTTACAATTTGAGTGTACCATATAAACCCCACCTGTGATGTGTGTTACAATTTGAGTGTACCATATAAACCCCACCTGTGATGTATGTTACAATTTGAGTGTACCATATAAACCCCACCTGTGATGTGTTACAATTTGAGTGTACCATATAAACCCCACCTGTGATGTGTGTTACAATTTGAGTGTACCATATAAGCCCCACCTGTGATGTGTGTTACAATTTGAGTGTACCATATAAACCCCACCTGTGATGTGTTACAATTTGAGTGTACCATATAAACCCCATGTGAAATGTATGTTACAATTTGAGTGTACCATACAAACCCCACCTGTGATGTGTTACAATTTGAGTGTACCATATAAACCCCATCTGAAATGTATGTTACAATTTGAGTGTACCACACAAACCCCACCTGTGATGTGTGTTACAATTTGAGTGTACCATATAAACCCCACCTGTGATGTGTGTTACAATTTGAGTGTACCATATAAACCCCACCTGTGATGTGTTACAATTTGAGTGTAGCATATAAACCCCACCTGTGATGTGTTACAATTTGAGTGTACCATATAAACCCCACCTGTGATGTGTTACAATTTGAGTGTACCATATAAACCCCACCTGTGATGTATGTTACAATTTGAGTGTACCAAATACACCTATCATTTATACTTGTTACAAATATTAAGCGTTATTGGTAGTTCAACAACATATCACTACCATCGCTACATTATTGGTAGCTCAACAAAATATCAGTACCTGGCGATGATAGCCTATCATTTCTACGTTATTGGTAGCTCAACAAAAATCTCAATAACAGCATCGCTGTATTTTATTTGCATGTTAAACCATTATCTGATAAGCATATTGTTACATAACATATTGTTACAGTACATAACATATTTTGGTGACGATCTGATAATAAAATGCTATTCTACACAAACTAATTACATGTTGTATTGTATGTAATGTGATATGGATAATTGGTTTTATATCAATTTCAAATCTGTTATAATTGTGTTTTAATGTCCTATACTGTGACAACATTTTTTCTGCTCTACTCGTACTTATTGATGGATTTTGTAACTCGCAACACAACTTAAATCGAGTTTTTAATTATTGGGCTGCGTAAATATTGAAATAGAATGAAAACTATGATGACAAGGCTTTAACAAATATGTTGGTTTATGTAATCTTCTAAAAAGACAATTAGACGATGCATCAATCTCATCCACGTATAATAAACTCGGTTCACTGTTCAGATAAACATTCACATTTTAAAGTGTCCATTGATATATGGGATACACGTTGAGATTTGTAGAACAGACCCTTTCGTTTTCTGTCTGTCTGTCTCTGTCACGCACTATCTCTGTCTGCCCGTTTCCAACCACTCCACTCCCTATTTCTCTGTCTCTATGTATGTGCATGTGTATGTGGATGTATGTGTCCCCGGGTGTGTGTCTGTATCTCTCTCTCTCTCCCCAACAAAAACAAATACAGAAACTTATTATCGTTACATGTCATGGTCTGTCTTTACCAAAACCTTATGATAAATACATGTTTATAATTCAATTACAGATATATACGCCCCACCCGAGTTATGCCTAGTCTGTCATCACTTTACCCATCATGCCAGTGGCGACTGTTAGTGATCAACCATCGTCAGATTCTCAGGATGCATGGCGGTCTCGATCACATCGAAGGGAGGGTGAGGATGACATTCCACCAAGAGTACCAGACCGACTGTTTCTATACCTAGGGGGAGCACACTTTATATCAGCTGGTCTCAGTATGATCCTTGGTTTATTTGCTATGCTAATAAGGAGTTTTGGATTTTGGATTGGAATTCCAATATGGACTGGCATCATAGTAAGTGACGTCATACCAAGTTTGTTGTCGTAAACCATAGTACATACATGTAAGCACACACGTGTATACATACATACATACATACATACATACAAAAAGATTTTGCAACATTTGAGTAACATTACATTTTGCATGTATCAATCACTTTGCAGTTTTTCATCACTGGTTGTCTTGGTTACGGTGTGGGATACAACAGAAACAAGAAAGTCATGGTAAGATAACGAGGGTAAACAATTTAAATTAAACTGCAGCTATGGGCCGTCTCATATGTTTTATCTGTTCAATCATGCCAAATGTCGACAAGTGGTAAATGTTGTCGAATATCAATAAATATTGTATCTACCTACATAAATGACTGGTATACATATCCTACTAACTAAATGCAACACACGTTTATGCTATTGAAGATGATAATAATAATAATACTAATCACGAAAATGGTTGACAAAATGTCCCCTCTTAAAAAGGTAATAAGTGGTGAATGCTCTCGTAATGTATTGAAAAGTAATGACAATTGCACCGTGGTACATTGACTGACAGATCAGCCGTTGTGGGCGCGGTCTAATCTCCATTTCTCAATTAGGGCATGCAGGCTGGTGAGCCTGGACCGATGACGTCATTGCCATAAATGATACCGAAATAGTGATATTCCAACATATACGTCATGTTCACGAATTCGTAAATCGGGCATGTATACACTTTCCCTTCCACAGTTTGTAAATTGGGCATGTACACAGTCCCTTCCATAGTTTGTAAATCGGGCATGTATACACAGTCCCTTCCATAGTTTGTAAATTGGGCATGTAGACAGTCCCTTCCATAGTTTGTAAATTGGGCATGTACACAGTCCCTTCCATAGTTTGTAAATTGGGCATGTACACCGTCCCTTCCATAGTTTGTAAATTGGGCATGTAGACAGTCCCTTCCATAGTTTGTAAATTGGGCATGTAGACAGTCCCTTCCATAGTTTGTAAATTGGGCATGTACACCGTCAATTCCATAGTAAGTAAATCGGGCATGTATACACAGTCCCTTCCATAGTTTGTAAATTGGGCATGTACACAGTCCCTTCCATAGTTTGTAAATTGGGCATGTACACAGTCCCTTTGAATTCCATGGTTTGAATGAAATAAAAATACAAGTCATCTGGAAGAGTAGATTCTTTGCAATTGGATGACAAAAAATATTAAACATTGTAAATGGCCATCGGAGTGATATTACAGTCGCTAAGCCCTTTTGTGAATAGGGATGGAGTCGGGGATCGATGAGAATGAGGGTGGGTGGAGTCGGGGATCGATGAGAATGGGGGTGGGTGGAGTCGGGGATCGATGAGAATGAGGGTGGGTGGAGTCGGGGATCGATGAGAATGAGGGTGGGTGGAGTCGGGGATCGATGAGAATGGGGGTGGGTGGAGTCGGGGATCGATGAGAATGAGGGTGGGTGGAGTCGGGGATCGATGAGATATGGGGGTGGGTGGAGCCGGGGATCGATGAGAATGAGGGTGGGTGGAGTCGGGGATCGATGAGATATGGGGGTGGGTGGAGCCGGGGATCGATGAGAATGGGGGTGGGTAAGGACACGTAAACATATAACAAGGCCTTGGCCATTCTTTCATTTTTCCCTACAGGTTATTATTTTTATCCTGATGTCTGCAGTGTCGGCCATCGCGTCTGTCATTCTATTACTAGATGCATGCTTTTCTCTCAATACTTTGACTAATCCTTACAACTGGAATTGTGGTACTGACGTTGAGAATAATGATGGATCATGTGGAATTAATCCAGTGAGTTACTTTAATCTCTTTAATCCCAGTTCTATATCATTTGTCTCAAGTTTGACAAGCAAAATTATATGTGGTTCGTAAAGATGATAGATGGAATTCGAAAGTCTGTAGACAAATTTTGACAAAGTTGACTGAAATAGCTGACCAATCAAATCTAGATTAACACAGTCGGCCAATCAACATTGAGTTGGTAAAAACGTTCGTCAATCGTGACTGTTTGAACACAAAGTCGGCCAATCAATACTGGATGGGTTACAAAGTTGGCTAATCGACACTTGACTTGGTTACAAAGTTGGCCAATATATTAATCAACATTGGTTTGGTTATAAAGATAATTGGCCAATCAACTCTTGATTTGGTTACAAAGTTAATTGGCCAGTCGATACTAGGTTTGGTTACAATATTAATTGACCAATCAATAAGAAAACCAGGACAAGAATAACTGAAGTATATTTTAGTCCAACCAATCATCACAGGTTTACAATGATAATTATAAACCTTAGACAGTGAACATTGTCAACCAAAACACTTGAAGAGTAGCAAATCGTCTCCTCTGCGAATATGGTATACATTATACATTGAGCAACTTACAAGAAAAAAACACTGGTCCCATAAAAAATAACATGTGAGTACTTTGTTTGCTTTCAGAATGCTTTGTTAGTGGTTAATGTCTTACTAATTATAACAGGGACAATTGAAGCTGGATTTGCCACAACTTCTGTAGTCTTTAGTAGTCTAACTTTGAAATGGGACAAGGAAAGGGCACAAAGACTAGGTGATCGACAGGTAGGAAATGTCAAAGATTTATTTTTGGATTGACGGTGAAATATACTAGAATGCGATTCGGAAATAAAATCTCGAAACTTTTGCTGTTACTTTGTTAAAGAAACCTCCTTGCCATGCTCGGTTAAAATCAAGAAAAAAATACAATAGGTACATATACTCAAAAAAGGTCGCTTACCCTTAGCTTGAAATTTTGACTGAAGGAGTAGCAACACTGGTATGACTATAAAGAGTTTATGGTTTCTGGAGGTCAACTTATAGATTTTGATTAGAAGGTTTAGTAAAAATAGCGCCAATGGCATTGTAGCACAATTGTACCGTTTTTTAAAATGTTTATCCACATGCTGTTCCATGCTAGGTGTTCATTTGCTGAATGACCACCCAGTTGCCTATCCAACCCTGTAGCTATCTTTGCCCGTTAAAATGGGCGTGATCATGTTGCTAGATATATTTATTATTCACTTGTCTTTGAATCCCTGATGTTATCTTTAGGTGATCATTTGGCTGTTGCAATGGGTGTGGTCTTGTTTCTTGATATATTTGCATACATTTTTTGAATGTTTATTCATACGCCGCCGTTTGGCTGTTGCTATGGGAGTGGTCATGGTTGCTAGGGAAATTTGCATACATTTAAAAATATTTACTCACTTGCCTACCAGATGAGGTTGTTATTTGACCAAAATATACTGCCTTTTGGTTGTTGCTAAGGGCGTGGTCATGGTTGCTAGGGCCAATTGTGTTAAAATGTTTTGAAGACAATCTGCAGAATAACACTTCTAGAAACATCAGTTTCATTCCCACTGACCAAGTACTTTATGAGATATAAATATTTGACCAAAATTCACATTTTTACATTTTACATTTTTACACCTAATTTGCACATCACTGATGAGATCATTATATGCTTAATATTTCTTCATCTATACTCCCCCCAGATGCATCCACATTAAATTTTAGGTCAATCTACTGAGTAGCTTTGAAATTAAAGATTTTTGACCAGAAAGACACATTTTAGCCCTAATTTGCATATTACTGATGGAATCATCGTGTCATGAACAAATCTTAATTTACTCGCCTCCACCAAATTTCAGGCCAATCTGCCCAGTACTTTTAGAAATGAAGTTTTTTGACCAAAAATCACATTTTTTGACCCAAAACACACATCTCTGATGCAATCATTTTCATTTGAACAAGTTCCTATCTACACGCCCTAAATAATGTCCCCACCAAATACAACAACAATAGGTATGGCGGTTTTGACTTTACACACACACACACACACACACACACACACGCACGCACGCACTTCACCATGCCTACGTCCAGCACTACTGAACTTCAGTTTAGTTGTGCTAAAAATCAGGGGTCGTTATACAATTATTTGAAATAGTGGTCAAAATATCCCAATTATGCCTTTATATTACAATGTGGCCACTGATTGGCTGATGACACTACCACCGTTATCTAGTCTTGATGATTGAGTTTACTGGCATAGTAATAGCACTCAATGCTTGCAGTATTGGGTATGAGTCAACTTGTCACGTTAGCTTAGTGAAATGTTAATATCAGTATTTATGACTTTCACACAGTGCTAACATCAGACACTATTTTCCTTATATTTCAGATGTTATATGTATCAAGTCGCAACAGGTCATATTCAAGAGAAAGTTTGGATCAACGATTACCGGTGATGACGTTACCAAACTATGCAGGAAATGTAAGGGCTAGTGTACGTAGTAACTCAGATACACAGTCATCAACTATGGTCACACCGCGTAAGTATAGTTATGTTAGCTAGTGTACCTAGTATAAACTCAGATACACAGTCATCAACTATGGTTACACAGAGTAAGTACAGTTATGTTAGCTAGTGTACCTAGTATAAACTCAGATACACAGTCATCAACTATGGTTACACAGAGTAAGTATAGTTATGTTAGCTAGTGTACCTAGTATAAACTCAGATACACAGTCATCAACTATGGTTACACAGAGTAAGTATAGTTATGTTAGCTAGTGTACGTAGTAACTCAGATACACAGTCATCAACTATGGTTACACCGTGTAAGTATAGTTATGTTAGCTAGTGTACTTAAACTCAGATACACAGTCATCAACTGTGGTCACACAGAGTAAGTATAGTTATGTTAGCTAGTGTACGTAGTAACTCAGATACACAGTCATCAACTGTGGTTACACAGAGTAAGTATAGTTATGTTAGCTAGTGTACTTAAACTCAGATACACAGTCATCAACTGTGGTTACACCGTGTAAGTATAGTTATGTTAGCTAGTGTACTTAAACTCAGATACACAGTCATCAACTGTGGTTACACCGTGTAAGTATAGTTATGTTAGCTAGTGTACTTAAACTCAGATACACAGTCATCAACTGTGGTTACACCGTGTAAGTATAGTTATGTTAGCTAGTGTACTTAAACTCAGATACACAGTCATCAACTATGGTTACACCGTGTAAGTATAGTTATGTTAGCTAGTGTACATAGTAACTCAGATACACAGTCATCAACTATGGTTACACAGAGTAAGTATAGTTATGTTAGCTAGTGTACGTAGTAACTCAGACACACAGTCATCAACTGTGGTTACACCGTGTAAGTATAGTTATGTTAGCTAGTGTACATAGTAACTCAGATACACAGTCATCAACTATGGTTACACCGTGTAAGTATAGTTATGTTAGCTAGTGTACATAGTAACTCAGACACACAGTCATCAACTATGGTTACACCGTGTAAGTATAGTTATGTTAGCTAGTGTACGTAGTAACTCAGATACACAGTCATCAACTGTGGTTACACAGAGTAAGTATAGTTATGTTAGCTAGTGTACGTAGTAACTCAGACACACAGTCATCAACTGTGGTCACACAGAGTAAGTATAGTTATGTTAGCTAGTGTACGTAGTAACTCAGACACAGTCATCAACTATGGTTACACAGAGTAAGTATAGTTATGTTAGCTAGTGTACTTAAACTCAGATACACAGTCATCAACTATGGTCACACAGTGTAAGTATAGTTATGTTAGCTAGTGTACGTAGTAACTCAGACACACAGTCATCAACTGTGGTCACACAGAGTAAGTATAGTTATGTTAGCTAGTGTACGTAGTAACTCAGATACACAGTCATCAACTATGGTTACACCGTGTAAGTATAGTTATGTTAGCTAATGTACTTAAACTCAGATACACAGTCATCAACTATGGTTACACCGTGTAAGTATAGTTATGTTAGCTAGTGTACGTAGTAACTCAGACACACAGTCATCAACTATGGTCACACCGTGTAAGTATAGTTATGTTAGCTAGTGTACGTAGTAACTCAGACACACAGTCATCAACTATGGTCACACCGTGTAAGTATAGTTATGTTAGCTAGTGTACGTAGTAACTCAGATACACAGTCATCAACTATGGTCACACCGTGTAAGTATAGTTATGTTAGCTAGTGTACGTAGTAACTCACACACACAGTCATCAACTATGGTTACACCGTGTAAGTATAGTTATGTTAGCTAGTGTACGTAGTAACTCAGATACACAGTCATCAACTATGGTCACACCGTGTAAGTATAGTTATGTTAGCTAGTGTACGTAGTAACTCAGACACACAGTCATCAACTGTGGTTACACCGTGTAAGTATAGTTATGTTAGCTAGTGTACGTAGTAACTCAGACACACAGTTATCAACTATGGTTACACAGAGTAAGTATAGTTATGTTAGCTAGTGTACGTAGTAACTCAGACACAGTCATCAACTATGGTTACACCGTGTAAGTATAGTTATGTTAGCTAGTGTACGTAGTAACTCAGATACACAGTCATCAACTATGGTTACACCGTGTAAGTATAGTTATGTTAGCTAGTGTACGTAGTAACTCAGACACAGTCATCAACTATGGTTACACCGTGTAAGTATAGTTATGTTAGCTAGTGTACGTAGTAACTCAGATACACAGTCATCAACTATGGTTACACAGAGTAAGTATAGTTATGTTAGCTAGTGTACGTAGTAACTCAGACACACAGTCATCAACTATGGTCACACAGTGTAAGTATAGTTATGTTAGCTAGTGTACTTAAACTCAGATACACAGTCATCAACTGTGGTTACACAGAGTAAGTATAGTTATGTTAGCTAGTGTACATAGTAACTCAGATACACAGTCATCAACTGTGGTCACACCGTGTAAGTATAGTTATGTTAGCTAGTGTGTACGTAGTAACTCAGATACACAGTCATCAACTATGGTCACACCGTGTAAGTATAGTTATGTTAGCTAGTGTACGTAGTAACTCAGACACACAGTCATCAACTATGGTTACACCGTGTAAGTATAGTTATGTTAGCTAGTGTACGTAGTAACTCAGATACACAGTCATCAACTATGGTCACACCGTGTAAGTATAGTTATGTTAGCTAGTGTACGTAGTAACTCAGACACAGTCATCAACTGTGGTTACACCGTGTAAGTATAGTTATGTTAGCTAGTGTACATAGTAACTCAGACACACAGTCATCAACTATGGTTACACCGTGTAAGTATAGTTATGTTAGCTAGTGTACGTAGTAACTCAGACACAGTCATCAACTGTGGTTACACCGTGTAAGTATAGTTATGTTAGCTAGTGTACGTAGTAACTCAGACACAGTCATCAACTGTGGTTACACCGTGTAAGTATAGTTATGTTAGCTAGTGTACGTAGTAACTCAGACACAGTCATCAACTATGGTTACACAGAGTAAGTATAGTTATGTTAGCTAGTGTACTTAAACTCAGATACACAGTCATCAACTATGGTCACACCGTGTAAGTATAGTTACGTTAGTCCTGCTTGAAGACAGAGTAGTGCAGTAGCGGAATTTATTCTGCCAATGTCGTAACAAAAGCAGAAAGGAGAGGGACATTGTCAAACTCAAACCCCAACTTACTCTGTCTGCAAGCAGGACTATTAAAGTTATGTATATAATAATAATAACTTTATTACAGAACTGTATCATTTGTGAATACAGTATGGTAAACAACAACAACAACAACAATTAATAACAACAAAACAGTTTGTTAAATATAAATATAACTATATCTATAATTTTATCAAAAGTGTTTTTGTAAGTTTTTTTACATAGTCGGAATACTAACTCAGATACATAGTGACCAACTATAGTCACAGAGAGTATTTATAGCTAGGGTATTTATAGTCAGGGTATTTATAGTTAGGGTATTTATAGTTAGGGTATTTATAGTCAGGGTATTTATAGTTAGGGTATTTATAGTTAGGGTATTTATAGTCAGGGTATTTATAGTTAGGGTATTTATAGTTAGGGTATTTATAGTTGGGGTATTTATAGCTAGGGTATTTATAGCTAGGGTATTTATAGTTGGGGTATTTATAGTTGGGGTATTTATAGTTAGGGTATTTATAGCTAGGGTATTTATAGCTAGGGTATTTATAGTTGGGGTATTTATAGTTGGGGTATTTATAGTTAGGGTATTTATAGCTAGGGTATTTATAGCTAGGGTATGTATAGCTAGGGTATTTATAGTTAGGGTATTTATAGTTAGGGTATTTATAGTTAGGGTATTTATAGTTAGGGTATTTATAGTTGGGGTATTTATAGCTAGGGTATTTATAGTTAGGGTATTTATAGTTAGGGTATTTATAGTTAGGGTATTTATAGTTGGGGTATTTATAGTTAGGGTATTTATAGTTAGGGTATTTATAGTTAGGGTATTTATAGTTAGGGTATTTATAGCTAGGGTATTTATAGTTGGGGTATTTATAGTTAGGGTATTTATAGCTAGGGTATTTATAGTTGGGGTATTTATAGTTAGGGTATTTATAGTTAGGGTATTTATAGCTAGGGTATTTATAGTTAGGGTATTTATAGTTAGGGTATTTATAGTTAGGGTATTTATAGTTAGGGTATTTATAGTTAGGGTATTTATAGCTAGGGTATTTATAGTTAGGGTATTTATAGTTAGGGTATTTATAGTTAGGGTATTTATAGTTAGGGTATTTATAGCTAGGGTATTTATAGTTGGGGTATTTATAGTTAGGGTATTTATAGTTAGGGTATTTATAGCTAGGGTATTTATAGTTAGGGTATTTATAGTTAGGGTATTTATAGTTAGGGTATTTATAGCTAGGGTATTTATAGTTAGGGTATTTATAGTTAGGGTATTTATAGTTAGGGTATTTATAGCTAGGGTATTTATAGTTAGGGTATTTATAGTTAGGGTATTTATAGTTAGGGTATTTATAGTTAGGGTATTTATAGCTAGGGTATTTATAGTTGGGGTATTTATAGTTAGGGTATTTATAGTTAGGGTATTTATAGCTAGGGTATTTATAGTTAGGGTATTTATAGTTAGGGTATTTATAGTTAGGGTATTTATAGCTAGGGTATTTATAGTTAGGGTATTTATAGTTAGGGTATTTATAGTTAGGGTATTTATAGCTAGGGTATTTATAGTTAGGGTATTTATAGTTAGGGTATTTATAGTTAGGGTATTTATAGCTAGGGTATTTATAGTTGGGGTATTTATAGTTAGGGTATTTATAGTTAGGGTATTTATAGTTAGGGTATTTATAGCTAGGGTATTTATAGCTAGGGTATTTATAGTTAGGGTATTTATAGTTAGGGTATTTATAGTTAGGGTATTTATAGCTAGGGTATTTATAGCTAGGGTATTTATAGTTAGGGTATTTATAGTTGGGGTATTTATAGTTAGGGTATTTATAGTTAGGGTATTTATAGTTAGGGTATTTATAGTTAGGGTATTTATAGTTAGGGTATTTATAGTTAGGGTATTTATAGCTAGGGTATTTATAGCTAGGGTATTTATAGCTAGGGTATTTATAGTTAGGGTATTTATAGTTAGGGTATTTATAGTTAGGGTATTTATAGCTAGGGTATTTATAGCTAGGGTATTTATAGTTAGGGTATTTATAGTTGGGGTATTTATAGTTGGGGTATTTATAGCTAGGGTATTTATAGTTGGGGTATTTATAGCTAGGGTATTTATAGTTAGGGTATTTATAGTTAGGGTATTTATAGCTAGGGTATTTATAGTTAGGGTATTTATAGTTAGGGTATTTATAGCTAGGGTATTTATAGTTAGGGTATTTATAGTTAGGGTATGTATAGCTAGGGTATTTATAGTTAGGGTATTTATAGTTGGGGTATTTATAGTTGGGGTATTTATAGTTGGGGTATTTATAGCTGGGGTATTTATAGTTAGGGTATGTATAGCTAGGGTATTTATAGTTAGGGTATTTATAGCTAGGGTATTTATAGTTAGGGTATTTATAGTTAGGGTATTTATAGTTAGGGTATTTATAGTTGGGGTATTTATAGTTGGGGTATTTATAGTTAGGGTATGTATAGCTAGGGTATTTATAGTTAGGGTATTTATAGCTAGGGTATTTATAGTTAGGGTATTTATAGTTAGGGTATTTATAGTTGGGGTATTTATAGCTGGGGTATTTATAGTTAGGGTATGTATAGCTAGGGTATTTATAGTTAGGGTATTTATAGCTAGGGTATTTATAGTTAGGGTATTTATAGCTAGGGTATTTATAGTTAGGGTATTTATAGTTGGGGTATTTATAGCTAGGGTATTTATAGCTAGGGTATTTATAGTTGGGGTATTTATAGCTAGGGTATTTATAGTTAGGGTATTTATAGTTAGGGTATTTATAGCTAGGGTATTTATAGTTAGGGTATTTATAGCTAGGGTATTTATAGTTAGGGTATTTATAGTTGGGGTATTTATAGCTAGGGTATTTATAGCTAGGGTATTTATAGTTGGGGTATTTATAGCTAGGGTATTTATAGTTAGGGTATTTATAGCTAGGGTATTTATAGTTAGGGTATTTATAGTTAGGGTATTTATAGTTAGGGTATTTATAGCTAGGGTATTTATAGCTAGGGTATTTATAGTTAGGGTATTTATAGCTAGGGTATTTATAGTTAGGGTATTTATAGTTAGGGTATTTATAGCTAGGGTATTTATAGTTAGGGTATTTATAGTTGGGGTATTTATAGTTAGGGTATTTATAGTTAGGGTATTTATAGTTAGGGTATTTATAGCTAGGGTATTTATAGTTAGGGTATTTATAGCTAGGGTATTTATAGCTAGGGTATTTATAGCTAGGGTATTTATAGTTGGGGTATTTATAGTTAGGGTATTTATAGCTAGGGTATTTATAGTTAGGGTATTTATAGTTAGGGTATTTATAGCTAGGGTATTTATAGTTAGGGTATTTATAGTTAGGGTATTTATAGCTAGGGTATTTATAGTTAGGGTATTTATAGCTAGGGTATTTATAGTTAGGGTATTTATAGTTAGGGTATTTATAGCTAGGGTATTTATAGTTAGGGTATTTATAGCTAGGGTATTTATAGTTGGGGTATTTATAGTTAGGGTATTTATAGCTAGGGTATTTATAGTTAGGGTATTTATAGTTAGGGTATTTATAGCTAGGGTATTTATAGTTAGGGTATTTATAGCTAGGGTATTTATAGTTGGGGTATTTATAGCTAGGGTATTTATAGTTAGGGTATTTATAGTTGGGGTATTTATAGTTGGGGTATTTATAGTTAGGGTATTTATAGTTAGGGTATTTATAGTTAGGGTATTTATAGCTGGGGTATTTATAGTTGGGGTATTTATAGTTAGGGTATTTATAGCTAGGGTATTTATAGTTGGGGTATTTATAGTTAGGGTATTTATAGTTAGGGTATTTATAGTTAGGGTATTTATAGTTAGGGTATTTATAGCTAGGGTATTTATAGTTGGGGTATTTATAGTTGGGGTATTTATAGTTAGGGTATTTATAGCTAGGGTATTTATAGTTAGGGTATTTATAGTTAGGGTATTTATAGCTAGGGTATTTATAGTTGGGGTATTTATAGTTAGGGTATTTATAGCTAGGGTATTTATAGCTAGGGTATTTATAGTTGGGGTATTTATAGTTAGGGTATTTATAGTTAGGGTATTTATAGTTAGGGTATTTAT
Source organism: Glandiceps talaboti (assembly GCF_964340395.1). Taxonomy (NCBI): domain Eukaryota; kingdom Metazoa; phylum Hemichordata; class Enteropneusta; family Spengelidae; genus Glandiceps; species Glandiceps talaboti. The sequence goes on along the minus strand of NC_135565.1, from coordinate 2,558,901 downwards.
AGCTAGGGTATTTATAGCTAGGGTATTTATAGTTAGGGTATTTATAGTTAGGGTATTTATAGTTAGGGTATTTATAGCTAGGGTATTTATAGTTGGGGTATTTATAGTTGGGGTATTTATAGTTGGGGTATTTATAGTTAGGGTATTTATAGCTAGGGTATTTATAGTTAGGGTATTTATAGTTAGGGTATTTATAGCTAGGGTATTTATAGTTAGGGTATTTATAGTTAGGGTATTTATAGCTAGGGTATTTATAGCTAGGGTATTTATAGTTGGGGTATTTATAGTTAGGGTATTTATAGTTAGGGTATTTATAGTTAGGGTATTTATAGTTAGGGTATTTATAGCTAGGGTATTTATAGCTAGGGTATTTATAGCTAGGGTATTTATAGTTGGGGTATTTATAGTTGGGGTATTTATAGTTAGGGTATTTATAGCTAGGGTATTTATAGCTAGGGTATTTATAGTTGGGGTATTTATAGTTAGGGTATTTATAGTTAGGGTATTTATAGCTAGGGTATTTATAGTTAGGGTATTTATAGTTAGGGTATTTATAGTTAGGGTATTTATAGCTAGGGTATTTATAGTTGGGGTATTTATAGCTGGGGTATTTATAGTTGGGGTATTTATAGCTAGGGTATTTATAGTTGGGGTATTTATAGTTAGGGTATTTATAGCTAGGGTATTTATAGTTAGGGTATTTATAGCTAGGGTATTTATAGTTGGGGTATTTATAGCTAGGGTATTTATAGCTGGGGTATTTATAGTTAGGGTATTTATAGCTAGGGTATTTATAGTTGGGGTATTTATAGTTAGGGTATTTATAGTTAGGGTATTTATAGCTAGGGTATTTATAGTTAGGGTATTTATAGCTGGGGTATTTATAGCTGGGGTATTTATAGGTGGGGTATTTATAGTTGGGGTATTTATAGTTAGGGTATTTATAGTTAGGGTATTTATAGCTAGGGTATTTATAGCTAGGGTATTTATAGCTAGGGTATTTATAGTTAGGGTATTTATAGTTAGGGTATTTATAGCTAGGGTATTTATAGTTAGGGTATTTATAGTTAGGGTATTTATAGCTAGGGTATTTATAGTTAGGGTATTTATAGTTAGGGTATTTATAGTTAGGGTATTTATAGCTAGGGTATTTATAGTTAGGGTATTTATAGTTAGGGTATTTATAGCTAGGGTATTTATAGTTAGGGTATTTATAGTTAGGGTATTTATAGTTAGGGTATTTATAGCTAGGGTATTTATAGTTAGGGTATTTATAGTTAGGGTATTTATAGTTAGGGTATTTATAGCTAGGGTATTTATAGTTAGGGTATTTATAGTTAGGGTATTTATAGCTAGGGTATTTATAGTTAGGGTATTTATAGTTAGGGTATTTATAGTTAGGGTATTTATAGCTAGGGTATTTATAGTTAGGGTATTTATAGTTAGGGTATTTATAGCTAGGGTATTTATAGTTAGGGTATTTATAGTTAGGGTATTTATAGTTAGGGTATTTATAGCTAGGGTATTTATAGTTAGGGTATTTATAGTTAGGGTATTTATAGTTAGGGTATTTATAGCTAGGGTATTTATAGTTAGGGTATTTATAGTTAGGGTATTTATAGCTAGGGTATTTATAGTTAGGGTATTTATAGCTAGGGTATTTATAGTTAGGGTATTTATAGCTAGGGTATTTATAGTTAGGGTATTTATAGTTAGGGTATTTATAGTTGGGGTATTTATAGCTAGGGTATTTATAGTTGGGGTATTTATAGCTAGGGTATTTATAGTTAGGGTATTTATAGTTAGGGTATTTATAGTTAGGGTATTTATAGTTAGGGTATTTATAGTTAGGGTATTTATAGTTAGGGTATTTATAGTTAGGGTATTTATAGTTAGGGTATTTATAGTTAGGGTATTTATAGTTAGGGTATTTATAGTTAGGGTATTTATAGCTAGGGTATTTATAGTTAGGGTATTTATAGTTGGGGTATTTATAGTTGGGGTATTTATAGCTAGGGTATTTATAGTTGGGGTATTTATAGCTAGGGTATTTATAGTTAGGGTATTTATAGTTAGGGTATTTATAGTTAGGGTATTTATAGTTAGGGTATTTATAGTTAGGGTATTTATAGCTAGGGTATTTATAGTTAGGGTATTTATAGTTAGGGTATGTATAGCTAGGGTATTTATAGTTAGGATATTTATAGTTGGGGTATTTATAGTTGGGGTATTTATAGTTGGGGTATTTATAGCTGGGGTATTTATAGTTAGGGTATGTATAGCTAGGGTATTTATAGTTAGGGTATTTATAGCTAGGGTATTTATAGTTAGGGTATTTATAGTTAGGGTATTTAATAGTTAGGGTATTTATAGTTGGGGTATTTATAGTTGGGGTATTTATAGTTAGGGTATGTATAGCTAGGGTATTTATAGTTAGGGTATTTATAGCTAGGGTATTTATAGTTAGGGTATTTATAGTTAGGGTATTTATAGTTGGGGTATTTATAGCTGGGGTATTTATAGTTAGGGTATGTATAGCTAGGGTATTTATAGTTAGGGTATTTATAGCTAGGGTATTTATAGCTAGGGTATTTATAGTTAGGGTATTTATAGCTAGGGTATTTATAGTTAGGGTATTTATAGCTAGGGTATTTATAGTTGGGGTATTTATAGTTAGGGTATTTATAGCTAGGGTATTTATAGTTAGGGTATTTATAGTTAGGGTATTTATAGCTAGGGTATTTATAGTTAGGGTATTTATAGTTAGGGTATTTATAGCTAGGGTATTTATAGCTAGGGTATTTATAGCTAGGGTATTTATAGTTAGGGTATTTATAGTTAGGGTATTTATAGCTAGGGTATTTATAGTTAGGGTATTTATAGCTAGGGTATTTATAGTTGGGGTATTTATAGTTAGGGTATTTATAGCTAGGGTATTTATAGTTAGGGTATTTATAGTTAGGGTATTTATAGCTAGGGTATTTATAGTTAGGGTATTTATAGTTAGGGTATTTATAGCTAGGGTATTTATAGTTAGGGTATTTATAGTTAGGGTATTTATAGTTGGGGTATTTATAGTTAGGGTATTTATAGTTAGGGTATTTATAGTTAGGGTATTTATAGCTAGGGTATTTATAGTTGGGGTATTTATAGTTAGGGTATTTATAGCTAGGGTATTTATAGTTGGGGTATTTATAGTTAGGGTATTTATAGTTAGGGTATTTATAGTTAGGGTATTTATAGTTAGGGTATTTATAGCTAGGGTATTTATAGTTGGGGTATTTATAGTTGGGGTATTTATAGTTAGGGTATTTATAGCTAGGGTATTTATAGTTAGGGTATTTATAGTTAGGGTATTTATAGCTAGGGTATTTATAGTTGGGGTATTTATAGTTAGGGTATTTATAGCTAGGGTATTTATAGCTAGGGTATTTATAGTTGGGGTATTTATAGTTAGGGTATTTATAGTTAGGGTATTTATAGTTAGGGTATTTATAGCTAGGGTATTTATAGCTAGGGTATTTATAGTTAGGGTATTTATAGTTAGGGTATTTATAGTTAGGGTATTTATAGCTAGGGTATTTATAGTTGGGGTATTTATAGTTGGGGTATTTATAGTTGGGGTATTTATAGTTAGGGTATTTATAGCTAGGGTATTTATAGTTAGGGTATTTATAGTTAGGGTATTTATAGCTAGGGTATTTATAGTTAGGGTATTTATAGTTAGGGTATTTATAGCTAGGGTATTTATAGCTAGGGTATTTATAGTTGGGGTATTTATAGTTAGGGTATTTATAGTTAGGGTATTTATAGTTAGGGTATTTATAGCTAGGGTATTTATAGCTAGGGTATTTATAGCTAGGGTATTTATAGTTGGGGTATTTATAGTTGGGGTATTTATAGTTAGGGTATTTATAGCTAGGGTATTTATAGCTAGGGTATTTATAGTTGGGGTATTTATAGCTAGGGTATTTATAGTTAGGGTATTTATAGCTAGGGTATTTATAGTTAGGGTATTTATAGCTAGGGTATTTATAGTTGGGGTATTTATAGTTGGGGTATTTATAGTTAGGGTATTTATAGCTAGGGTATTTATAGCTAGGGTATTTATAGTTGGGGTATTTATAGCTAGGGTATTTATAGTTAGGGTATTTATAGCTAGGGTATTTATAGTTAGGGTATTTATAGTTAGGGTATTTATAGTTAGGGTATTTATAGCTAGGGTATTTATAGCTAGGGTATTTATAGTTAGGGTATTTGTAGCTAGGGTATTTATAGTTAGGGTATTTATAGTTAGGGTATTTATAGCTAGGGTATTTATAGTTAGGGTATTTATAGTTGGGGTATTTATAGTTAGGGTATTTATAGTTAGGGTATTTATAGTTAGGGTATTTATAGCTAGGGTATTTATAGTTAGGGTATTTATAGCTAGGGTATTTATAGTTAGGGTATTTATAGCTAGGGTATTTATAGTTGGGGTATTTATAGTTAGGGTATTTATAGCTAGGGTATTTATAGTTAGGGTATTTATAGTTAGGGTATTTATAGCTAGGGTATTTATAGTTAGGGTATTTATAGTTAGGGTATTTATAGCTAGGGTATTTATAGTTAGGGTATTTATAGCTAGGGTATTTATAGTTAGGGTATTTATAGTTAGGGTATTTATAGCTAGGGTATTTATAGTTAGGGTATTTATAGCTAGGGTATTTATAGTTGGGGTATTTATAGTTAGGGTATTTATAGCTAGGGTATTTATAGTTAGGGTATTTATAGTTAGGGTATTTATAGCTAGGGTATTTATAGTTAGGGTATTTATAGTTAGGGTATTTATAGTTAGGGTATTTATAGTTGGGGTATTTATAGTTAGGGTATTTATAGCTAGGGTATTTATAGTTGGGGTATTTATAGCTAGGGTATTTATAGTTAGGGTATTTATAGTTAGGGTATTTATAGTTGGGGTATTTATAGTTAGGGTATTTATAGTTAGGGTATTTATAGTTAGGGTATTTATAGCTAGGGTATTTATAGTTGGGGTATTTATAGTTAGGGTATTTATAGCTAGGGTATTTATAGTTGGGGTATTTATAGTTAGGGTATTTATAGTTAGGGTATTTATAGTTAGGGTATTTATAGTTAGGGTATTTATAGCTAGGGTATTTATAGTTGGGGTATTTATAGTTGGGGTATTTATAGTTAGGGTATTTATAGCTAGGGTATTTATAGTTAGGGTATTTATAGTTAGGGTATTTATAGCTAGGGTATTTATAGTTGGGGTATTTATAGTTAGGGTATTTATAGCTAGGGTATTTATAGCTAGGGTATTTATAGTTGGGGTATTTATAGTTAGGGTATTTATAGTTAGGGTATTTATAGTTAGGGTATTTATAGCTAGGGTATTTATAGCTAGGGTATTTATAGTTAGGGTATTTATAGTTAGGGTATTTATAGTTAGGGTATTTATAGCTAGGGTATTTATAGTTGGGGTATTTATAGTTGGGGTATTTATAGTTGGGGTATTTATAGTTAGGGTATTTATAGCTAGGGTATTTATAGTTAGGGTATTTATAGTTAGGGTATTTATAGCTAGGGTATTTATAGTTAGGGTATTTATAGTTAGGGTATTTATAGCTAGGGTATTTATAGCTAGGGTATTTATAGTTGGGGTATTTATAGTTAGGGTATTTATAGTTAGGGTATTTATAGTTAGGGTATTTATAGTTAGGGTATTTATAGCTAGGGTATTTATAGCTAGGGTATTTATAGCTAGGGTATTTATAGTTGGGGTATTTATAGTTGGGGTATTTATAGTTAGGGTATTTATAGCTAGGGTATTTATAGCTAGGGTATTTATAGTTGGGGTATTTATAGTTAGGGTATTTATAGTTAGGGTATTTATAGCTAGGGTATTTATAGTTAGGGTATTTATAGTTAGGGTATTTATAGTTAGGGTATTTATAGCTGGGGTATTTATAGTTGGGGTATTTATAGTTGGGGTATTTATAGTTGGGGTATTTATAGTTAGGGTATTTATAGCTAGGGTATTTATAGTTAGGGTATTTATAGTTAGGGTATTTATAGCTAGGGTATGTATAGCTAGGGTATTTATAGCTAGGGTATTTATAGTTAGGGTATTTATAGTTAGGGTATTTATAGTTAGGGTATTTATAGTTAGGGTATTTATAGCTAGGGTATTTATAGTTAGGGTATTTATAGTTAGGGTATTTATAGCTAGGGTATTTATAGCTAGGGTATTTATAGTTGGGGTATTTATAGTTAGGGTATTTATAGTTAGGGTATTTATAGTTAGGGTATTTATAGTTGGGGTATTTATAGCTAGGGTATTTATAGCTAGGGTATTTATAGTTAGGGTATTTATAGCTAGGGTATTTATAGCTAGGGTATGTATAGCTAGGGTATTTATAGTTAGGGTATTTATAGCTAGGGTATTTATAGCTAGGGTATTTATAGCTAGGGTATTTATAGTTGGGGTATTTATAGTTGGGGTATTTATAGTTGGGGTATTTATAGTTGGGGTATTTATAGCTAGGGTATTTATAGTTAGGGTATTTATAGCTAGGGTATTTATAGTTAGGGTATTTATAGTTAGGGTATATATAGTTAGGGTATTTATAGCTAGGGTATTTATAGTTAGGGTATTTATAGTTAGGGTATTTATAGTTAGGGTATTTATAGTTAGGGTATTTATAGCTAGGGTATTTATAGCTGGGGTATTTATAGGTGGGGTATTTATAGCTAGGGTATTTATAGTTGGGGTATTTATAGCTAGGGTATTTATAGTTGGGGTATTTATAGTTAGGGTATTTATAGCTAGGGTATTTATAGTTAGGGTATTTATAGCTAGGGTATTTATAGTTGGGGTATTTATAGCTAGGGTATTTATAGCTGGGGTATTTATAGTTAGGGTATTTATAGCTAGGGTATTTATAGTTGGGGTATTTATAGTTAGGGTATTTATAGTTAGGGTATTTATAGCTAGGGTATTTATAGTTAGGGTATTTATAGCTGGGGTATTTATAGCTGGGGTATTTATAGGTGGGGTATTTATAGTTGGGGTATTTATAGTTAGGGTATTTATAGTTAGGGTATTTATAGCTAGGGTATTTATAGTTAGGGTATTTATAGTTAGGGTATTTATAGCTAGGGTATTTATAGTTAGGGTATTTATAGTTAGGGTATTTATAGTTAGGGTATTTATAGCTAGGGTATTTATAGTTAGGGTATTTATAGTTAGGGTATTTATAGCTAGGGTATTTATAGCTAGGGTATTTATAGCTAGGGTATTTATAGCTAGGGTATTTATAGCTAGGGTATTTATAGCTAGGGTATTTATAGTTGGGGTATTTATAGCTAGGGTATTTATAGTTGGGGTATTTATAGCTAGGGTATTTATAGTTAGGGTATTTATAGTTAGGGTATTTATAGTTAGGGTATTTATAGTTAGGGTATTTATAGTTAGGGTATTTATAGCTAGGGTATTTATAGTTAGGGTATTTATAGTTAGGGTATTTATAGCTAGGGTATTTATAGTTAGGGTATTTATAGCTAGGGTATTTATAGCTAGGGTATTTATAGTTAGGGTATTTATAGTTGGGGTATTTATAGTTGGGGTATTTATAGCTAGGGTATTTATAGTTGGGGTATTTATAGCTAGGGTATTTATAGTTAGGGTATTTATAGTTAGGGTATTTATAGTTAGGGTATTTATAGTTAGGGTATTTATAGTTAGGGTATTTATAGCTAGGGTATTTATAGTTAGGGTATTTATAGTTAGGGTATTTATAGCTAGGGTATTTATAGTTAGGGTATTTATAGTTAGGGTATTTATAGCTAGGGTATTTATAGTTGGGGTATTTATAGTTGGGGTATTTATAGCTGGGGTATTTATAGTTAGGGTATGTATAGCTAGGGTATTTATAGTTAGGGTATTTATAGCTAGGGTATTTATAGTTAGGGTATTTATAGTTAGGGTATTTATAGTTAGGGTATTTATAGTTGGGGTATTTATAGTTGGGGTATTTATAGTTAGGGTATGTATAGCTAGGGTATTTATAGTTAGGGTATTTATAGCTAGGGTATTTATAGTTAGGGTATTTATAGTTAGGGTATTTATAGTTGGGGTATTTATAGCTGGGGTATTTATAGTTAGGGTATGTATAGCTAGGGTATTTATAGTTAGGGTATTTATAGCTAGGGTATTTATAGCTAGGGTATTTATAGTTAGGGTATTTATAGCTAGGGTATTTATAGTTAGGGTATTTATAGCTAGGGTATTTATAGTTGGGGTATTTATAGTTAGGGTATTTATAGCTAGGGTATTTATAGTTGGGGTATTTATAGCTAGGGTATTTATAGTTAGGGTATTTATAGTTAGGGTATTTATAGTTAGGGTATTTATAGCTAGGGTATTTATAGTTAGGGTATTTATAGTTAGGGTATTTATAGCTAGGGTATTTATAGTTAGGGTATTTATAGTTAGGGTATTTATAGCTAGGGTATTTATAGTTAGGGTATTTATAGCTAGGGTATTTATAGTTAGGGTATTTATAGCTAGGGTATTTATAGTTGGGGTATTTATAGTTAGGGTATTTATAGCTAGGGTATTTATAGTTAGGGTATTTATAGTTAGGGTATTTATAGCTAGGGTATTTATAGTTAGGGTATTTATAGTTAGGGTATTTATAGCTAGGGTATTTATAGTTAGGGTATTTATAGTTAGGGTATTTATAGTTGGGGTATTTATAGTTAGGGTATTTATAGTTAGGGTATTTATAGTTAGGGTATTTATAGCTAGGGTATTTATAGTTGGGGTATTTATAGTTAGGGTATTTATAGCTAGGGTATTTATAGTTGGGGTATTTATAGTTAGGGTATTTATAGTTAGGGTATTTATAGTTAGGGTATTTATAGTTAGGGTATTTATAGTTAGGGTATTTATAGCTAGGGTATTTATAGTTGGGGTATTTATAGTTGGGGTATTTATAGTTAGGGTATTTATAGCTAGGGTATTTATAGTTAGGGTATTTATAGTTAGGGTATTTATAGCTAGGGTATTTATAGTTGGGGTATTTATAGTTAGGGTATTTATAGCTAGGGTATTTATAGCTAGGGTATTTATAGTTGGGGTATTTATAGTTAGGGTATTTATAGTTAGGGTATTTATAGTTAGGGTATTTATAGCTAGGGTATTTATAGCTAGGGTATTTATAGTTAGGGTATTTATAGTTAGGGTATTTATAGTTAGGGTATTTATAGCTAGGGTATTTATAGTTGGGGTATTTATAGTTGGGGTATTTATAGTTGGGGTATTTATAGTTAGGGTATTTATAGCTAGGGTATTTATAGCTAGGGTATTTATAGTTAGGGTATTTATAGCTAGGGTATTTATAGTTAGGGTATTTATAGTTAGGGTATTTATAGCTAGGGTATTTATAGCTAGGGTATTTATAGTTGGGGTATTTATAGTTAGGGTATTTATAGTTAGGGTATTTATAGTTAGGGTATTTATAGCTAGGGTATTTATAGCTAGGGTATTTATAGCTAGGGTATTTATAGTTGGGGTATTTATAGTTGGGGTATTTATAGTTAGGGTATTTATAGCTAGGGTATTTATAGCTAGGGTATTTATAGTTGGGGTATTTATAGTTAGGGTATTTATAGTTAGGGTATTTATAGTTAGGGTATTTATAGTTAGGGTATTTATAGTTAGGGTATTTATAGCTAGGGTATTTATAGTTGGGGTATTTATAGTTGGGGTATTTATAGTTAGGGTATTTATAGCTAGGGTATTTATAGCTAGGGTATTTATAGTTGGGGTATTTATAGTTAGGGTATTTATAGTTGGGGTATTTATAGTTAGGGTATTTATAGTTAGGGTATTTATAGTTAGGGTATTTATAGTTAGGGTATTTATAGTTAGGGTATTTATAGTTAGGGTATTTATAGTTAGGGTATTTATAGTTACGGTATTTATAGTTGGGGTATTTATAGTTAGGGTATTTATAGTTAGGGTATTTATAGCTAGGGTATGTATAGTTGGGGTATTTATAGTTAGGGTATTTATAGCTAGGGTATTTATAGTTAGGGTATTTATAGTTAGGGTATTTATAGTTAGGGTATTTATAGCTAGGGTATTTATAGTTGGGGTATTTATAGTTGGGGTATTTATAGTTGGGGTATTTATAGTTAGGGTATTTATAGCTAGGGTATTTATAGCTAGGGTATTTATAGTTAGGGTATTTATAGCTAGGGTATTTATAGTTAGGGTATTTATAGTTAGGGTATTTATAGCTAGGGTATTTATAGCTAGGGTATTTATAGTTGGGGTATTTATAGTTAGGGTATTTATAGTCAGGGTATTTATAGTTAGGGTATTTATAGTTAGGGTATTTATAGTTGGGGTATTTATAGCTAGGGTATTTATAGCTAGGGTATTTATAGTTAGGGTATTTATAGCTAGGGTATTTATAGCTAGGGTATGTATAGCTAGGGTATTTATAGTTGGGGTATTTATAGTTGGGGTATTTATAGTTAGGGTATTTATAGCTAGGGTATTTATAGCTAGGGTATTTATAGTTGGGGTATTTATAGTTAGGGTATTTATAGTTAGGGTATGTATAGCTAGGGTATTTATAGTTAGGGTATTTATAGTTGGGGTATTTATAGTTGGGGTATTTATAGTTAGGGTATTTATAGTTAGGGTATTTATAGTTAGGGTATTTATAGTTAGGGTATTTATAGTTAGGGTATTTATAGCTAGGGTATTTATAGCTAGGGTATTTATAGTTAGGGTATGTATAGTTAGGGTATTTATAGCTGGGGTATTTATAGCTGGGGTATTTATAGCTGGGGTATTTATAGTTGGGGTATTTATAGTTGGGGTATTTATAGTTAGGGTATTTATAGCTAGGGTATTTATAGCTAGGGTATTTATAGTTGGGGTATTTATAGTTGGGGTATTTATAGTTGGGGTATTTATAGTTAGGGTATTTATAGCTAGGGTATTTATAGTTAGGGTATTTATAGTTAGGGTATTTATAGTTAGGGTATTTATAGTTAGGGTATTTATAGTTAGGGTATTTATAGCTAGGGTATTTATAGTTAGGGTATTTATAGTTAGGGTATTTATAGCTAGGGTATTTATAGCTAGGGTATTTATAGTTAGGGTATTTATAGTTGGGGTATTTATAGTTGGGGTATTTATAGCTGGGGTATTTATAGCTGGGGTATTTATAGTTAGGGTATTTATAGTTAGGGTGTTTATAGTTAGGGTATTTATAGCTAGGGTATTTATAGCTAGGGTATTTATAGTTAGGGTATTTATAGCTAGGGTATTTATAGTTAGGGTATTTATAGTTGGGGTATTTATAGTTGGGGTATTTATAGTTAGGGTATGTATAGCTAGGGTATTTATAGCTAGGGTATTTATAGTTAGGGTATTTATAGCTGGGGTATTTATAGTTAGGGTATTTATAGTTGGGGTATTTATAGCTGGGGTATTTATAGTTAGGGTATTTATAGTTAGGGTATTTATAGCTGGGGTATTTATAGTTAGGGTATTTATAGTTGGGGTATTTATAGTTAGGGTATTTATAGCTAGGGTATTTATAGTTAGGGTATTTATAGTTGGGGTATTTATAGTTGGGGTATTTATAGCTGGGGTATTTATAGCTGGGGTATTTATAGTTAGGGTATTTATAGTTAGGGTGTTTATAGTTAGGGTGTTTATAGTTAGGGTATTTATAGCTAGGGTATTTATAGTTAGGGTATTTATAGTTAGGGTGTTTATAGTTAGGGTATGTATAGTTAGGGTATTTATAGCTAGGGTATTTATAGTTAGGGTATTTATAGTTGGGGTATTTATAGTTAGGGTATTTATAGTTAGGGTATTTATAGTTAGGGTATTTATAGTTAGGGTATTTATAGTTAGGGTATTTATAGTTAGGGTATTTATAGTTAGGGTATTTATAGTTAGGGTATTTATAGTTGGGGTATTTATAGTTAGGGTATTTATAGTTGGGGTATTTATAGTTAGGGTATTTATAGTTAGGGTATTTATAGTTAGGGTATTTATAGTTAGGGTATTTATAGTTAGGGTATTTATAGCTAGGGTATTTATAGTTGGGGTATTTATAGTTAGGGTATTTATAGTTAGGGTATTTATAGCTAGGGTATTTATAGTTAGGGTATTTATAGTTAGGGTATTTATAGTTAGGGTATTTATAGCTAGGGTATTTATAGTTAGGGTATTTATAGTTGGGGTATTTATAGTTAGGGTATTTATAGTTAGGGTATTTATAGTTAGGGTATTTATAGTTAGGGTATTTATAGTTAGGGTATTTATAGTTAGGGTATTTATAGTTAGGGTGTTTATAGTTGGGGTATTTATAGTTAGGGTATTTATAGCTAGGGTATTTATAGTTAGGGTATTTATAGTTGGGGTATTTATAGTTGGGGTATTTATAGTTAGGGTATGTATAGCTAGGGTATTTATAGCTAGGGTATTTATAGTTAGGGTATTTATAGCTGGGGTATTTATAGTTAGGGTATTTATAGTTAGGGTATTTATAGTTAGGGTATTTATAGTTAGGGTATTTATAGTTAGGGTATTTATAGCTAGGGTATTTATAGTTGGGGTATTTATAGTTGGGGTATTTATAGTTAGGGTATTTATAGTTAGGGTATTTATAGCTAGGGTATTTATAGTTAGGGTATTTATAGCTAGGGTATTTATAGTTAGGGTATTTATAGTTAGGGTATTTATAGCTAGGGTATTTATAGCTAGGGTATTTATAGTTAGGGTATTTATAGTCAGGGTATTTATAGCTAGGGTATTTATAGTTAGGGTATTTATAGTTAGGGTATTTATAGTTGGGGTATTTATAGTTAGGGTATTTATAGCTAGGGTATTTATAGTTAGGGTATTTATAGTTGGGGTATTTATAGTTAGGGTATTTATAGCTAGGGTATTTATAGTTGGGGTATTTATAGTTAGGGTATTTATAGTTAGGGTATTTATAGTTAGGGTATTTATAGTTGGGGTATTTATAGTTAGGGTATTTATAGCTAGGGTATTTATAGTTGGGGTATTTATAGTTAGGGTATTTATAGCTAGGGTATTTATAGTTAGGGTATTTATAGCTAGGGTATTTATAGTTGGGGTATTTATAGTTGGGGTATTTATAGTTAGGGTATTTATAGTTAGGGTATTTATAGTTAGGGTATTTATAGTTAGGGTATTTATAGTTAGGGTATTTATAGTTAGGGTATTTATAGCTAGGGTATTTATAGTTGGGGTATTTATAGTTGGGGTATTTATAGTTAGGGTATTTATAGTTAGGGTATTTATAGTTAGGGTATTTATAGCTAGGGTATTTATAGTTGGGGTATTTATAGTTAGGGTATTTATAGCTAGGGTATTTATAGTTGGGGTATTTATAGTTAGGGTATTTATAGTTAGGGTATTTATAGTTAGGGTATTTATAGCTAGGGTATTTATAGCTAGGGTATTTATAGTTAGGGTATTTATAGTTAGGGTATTTATAGTTAGGGTATTTATAGCTAGGGTATTTATAGTTGGGGTATTTATAGTTGGGGTATTTATAGTTGGGGTATTTATAGTTAGGGTATTTATAGCTAGGGTATTTATAGTTAGGGTATTTATAGTTAGGGTATTTATAGCTAGGGTATTTATAGTTAGGATATTTATAGTTAGGGTATTTATAGCTAGGGTATTTATAGCTAGGGTATTTATAGTTGGGGTATTTATAGTTAGGGTATTTATAGTTAGGGTATTTATAGTTAGGGTATTTATAGCTAGGGTATTTATAGCTAGGGTATTTATAGCTAGGGTATTTATAGTTGGGGTATTTATAGTTGGGGTATTTATAGTTAGGGTATTTATAGCTAGGGTATTTATAGCTAGGGTATTTATAGTTGGGGTATTTATAGTTAGGGTATTTATAGTTAGGGTATTTATAGTTAGGGTATTTATAGTTGGGGTATTTATAGTTAGGGTATTTATAGCTAGGGTATTTATAGTTAGGGTATTTATAGCTAGGGTATTTATAGCTAGGGTATTTATAGTTGGGGTATTTATAGTTAGGGTATTTATAGCTAGGGTATTTATAGTTAGGGTATTTATAGTTGGGGTATTTATAGTTAGGGTATTTATAGCTAGGGTATTTATAGTTAGGGTATTTATAGCTAGGGTATTTATAGCTAGGGTATTTATAGTTAGGGTATTTATAGTTGGGGTATTTATAGCTGGGGTATTTATAGTTGGGGTATTTATAGGTAGGGTATTTATAGTTAGGGTATTTATAGTTGGGGTATTTATAGCTAGGGTATTTATAGTTAGGGTATTTATAGTTAGGGTATTTATAGCTAGGGTATTTATAGTTAGGGTATGTATAGTTAGGGTATTTATAGTTAGGGTATTTATAGTTAGGGTATTTATAGTTAGGGTATTTATAGCTAGGGTATTTATAGTTGGGGTATTTATAGTTGGGGTATTTATAGTTGGGGTATTTATAGTTAGGGTATTTATAGCTAGGGTATTTATAGCTAGGGTATTTATAGTTAGGGTATTTATAGCTAGGGTATTTATAGTTAGGGTATTTATAGTTAGGGTATTTATAGCTAGGGTATTTATAGCTAGGGTATTTATAGTTGGGGTATTTATAGTTAGGGTATTTATAGTCAGGGTATTTATAGTTAGGGTATTTATAGTTAGGGTATTTATAGTTGGGGTATTTATAGCTAGGGTATTTATAGCTAGGGTATTTATAGTTAGGGTATTTATAGCTAGGGTATTTATAGCTAGGGTATGTATAGCTAGGGTATTTATAGTTAGGGTATTTATAGCTAGGGTATTTATAGCTAGGGTATTTATAGCTAGGGTATTTATAGTTGGGGTATTTATAGTTGGGGTATTTATAGTTAGGGTATTTATAGCTAGGGTATTTATAGCTAGGGTATTTATAGTTGGGGTATTTATAGTTAGGGTATTTATAGTTAGGGTATGTATAGCTAGGGTATTTATAGTTAGGGTATTTATAGTTGGGGTATTTATAGTTGGGGTATTTATAGTTAGGGTATTTATAGTTAGGGTATTTATAGTTAGGGTATGTATAGCTAGGGTATTTATAGTTAGGGTATTTATAGTTGGGGTATTTATAGTTGGGGTATTTATAGTTAGGGTATTTATAGTTGGGGTATTTATAGTTAGGGTATTTATAGTTAGGGTATTTATAGTTAGGGTATTTATAGTTAGGGTATGTATAGCTAGGGTATTTATAGTTAGGGTATTTATAGCTAGGGTATTTATAGTTAGGGTATTTATAGTTAGGGTATTTATAGCTAGGGTATTTATAGCTAGGGTATTTATAGTTAGGGTATTTATAGTTAGGGTATTTATAGTTAGGGTATTTATAGCTAGGGTATTTATAGCTAGGGTATTTATAGTTAGGGTATGTATAGTTAGGGTATTTATAGCTGGGGTATTTATAGCTGGGGTATTTATAGTTGGGGTATTTATAGTTGGGGTATTTATAGTTGGGGTATTTATAGTTAGGGTATTTATAGCTAGGGTATTTATAGTTAGGGTATTTATAGTTAGGGTATTTATAGCTAGGGTATTTATAGTTGGAGTATTTATAGTTGGGGTATTTATAGCTAGGGTATTTATAGTTAGGGTATTTATAGTTAGGGTATTTATAGCTAGGGTATTTATAGTTAGGGTATTTATAGTTAGGGTATTTATAGCTAGGGTATTTATAGTTAGGGTATTTATAGCTAGGGTATTTATAGTTAGGGTATTTATAGCTAGGGTATTTATAGTTAGGGTATTTATAGCTAGGGTATTTATAGTTGGGGTATTTATAGTTAGGGTATTTATAGCTAGGGTATTTATAGTTAGGGTATTTATAGTTAGGGTATTTATAGCTAGGGTATTTATAGTTAGGGTATTTATAGTTAGGGTATTTATAGCTAGGGTATTTATAGTTAGGGTATTTATAGTTAGGGTATTTATAGTTGGGGTATTTATAGTTAGGGTATTTATAGTTAGGGTATTTATAGTTAGGGTATTTATAGCTAGGGTATTTATAGTTGGGGTATTTATAGTTAGGGTATTTATAGCTAGGGTATTTATAGTTGGGGTATTTATAGTTAGGGTATTTATAGTTAGGGTATTTATAGTTAGGGTATTTATAGTTAGGGTATTTATAGCTAGGGTATTTATAGTTGGGGTATTTATAGTTGGGGTATTTATAGTTAGGGTATTTATAGCTAGGGTATTTATAGTTAGGGTATTTATAGTTAGGGTATTTATAGCTAGGGTATTTATAGTTGGGGTATTTATAGTTAGGGTATTTATAGCTAGGGTATTTATAGCTAGGGTATTTATAGTTGGGGTATTTATAGTTAGGGTATTTATAGTTAGGGTATTTATAGTTAGGGTATTTATAGCTAGGGTATTTATAGCTAGGGTATTTATAGTTAGGGTATTTATAGTTAGGGTATTTATAGTTAGGGTATTTATAGCTAGGGTATTTATAGTTGGGGTATTTATAGTTGGGGTATTTATAGTTGGGGTATTTATAGTTAGGGTATTTATAGCTAGGGTATTTATAGTTAGGGTATTTATAGTTAGGGTATTTATAGCTAGGGTATTTATAGTTAGGGTATTTATAGTTAGGGTATTTATAGCTAGGGTATTTATAGCTAGGGTATTTATAGTTGGGGTATTTATAGTTGGGGTATTTATAGTTAGGGTATTTATAGTTAGGGTATTTATAGCTAGGGTATTTATAGCTAGGGTATTTATAGCTAGGGTATTTATAGTTGGGGTATTTATAGTTGGGGTATTTATAGTTAGGGTATTTATAGCTAGGGTATTTATAGCTAGGGTATTTATAGTTGGGGTATTTATAGTTAGGGTATTTATAGTTAGGGTATTTATAGTTAGGGTATTTATAGTTAGGGTATTTATAGTTAGGGTATTTATAGCTAGGGTATTTATAGTTGGGGTATTTATAGTTGGGGTATTTATAGTTGGGGTATTTATAGTTAGGGTATTTATAGCTAGGGTATTTATAGCTAGGGTATTTATAGTTAGGGTATTTATAGCTAGGGTATTTATAGTTAGGGTATTTATAGTTAGGGTATTTATAGCTAGGGTATTTATAGCTAGGGTATTTATAGTTGGGGTATTTATAGTTAGGGTATTTATAGTCAGGGTATTTATAGTTAGGGTATTTATAGTTAGGGTATTTATAGTTGGGGTATTTATAGCTAGGGTATTTATAGCTAGGGTATTTATAGTTAGGGTATTTATAGCTAGGGTATTTATAGCTAGGGTATGTATAGCTAGGGTATTTATAGTTAGGGTATTTATAGCTAGGGTATTTATAGCTAGGGTATTTATAGCTAGGGTATTTATAGTTGGGGTATTTATAGTTGGGGTATTTATAGTTAGGGTATTTATAGCTAGGGTATTTATAGCTAGGGTATTTATAGTTGGGGTATTTATAGTTAGGGTATTTATAGTTAGGGTATGTATAGCTAGGGTATTTATAGCTAGGGTATTTATAGTTGGGGTATTTATAGTTGGGGTATTTATAGTTAGGGTATTTATAGTTAGGGTATTTATAGTTAGGGTATGTATAGCTAGGGTATTTATAGTTAGGGTATTTATAGTTGGGGTATTTATAGTTGGGGTATTTATAGTTAGGGTATTTATAGTTAGGGTATTTATAGTTAGGGTATGTATAGCTAGGGTATTTATAGTTAGGGTATTTATAGCTAGGGTATTTATAGTTAGGGTATTTATAGTTAGGGTATTTATAGCTAGGGTATTTATAGCTAGGGTATTTATAGTTAGGGTATTTATAGTTAGGGTATTTATAGTTAGGGTATTTATAGCTAGGGTATTTATAGCTAGGGTATTTATAGTTAGGGTATGTATAGTTAGGGTATTTATAGCTGGGGTATTTATAGCTGGGGTATTTATAGTTGGGGTATTTATAGTTGGGGTATTTATAGTTGGGGTATTTATAGTTAGGGTATTTATAGCTAGGGTATTTATAGTTAGGGTATTTATAGTTAGGGTATTTATAGCTAGGGTATTTATAGTTGGGGTATTTATAGTTGGGGTATTTATAGTTGGGGTATTTATAGTTAGGGTATTTATAGCTAGGGTATTTATAGTTAGGGTATTTATAGTTAGGGTATTTATAGTTAGGGTATTTATAGTTAGGGTATTTATAGTTAGGGTATTTATAGCTAGGGTATTTATAGTTAGGGTATTTATAGTTAGGGTATTTATAGCTAGGGTATTTATAGTTAGGGTATTTATAGCTAGGGTATTTATAGCTAGGGTATTTATAGTTAGGGTATTTATAGTTAGGGTATTTATAGCTGGGGTATTTATAGTTAGGGTATTTATAGTTAGGGTATTTATAGTTAGGGTATTTATAGTTAGGGTATTTATAGCTAGGGTATTTATAGTTGGGGTATTTATAGTTGGGGTATTTATAGTTAGGGTATTTATAGTTAGGGTATTTATAGCTAGGGTATTTATAGTTAGGGTATTTATAGCTAGGGTATTTATAGTTAGGGTATTTATAGTTAGGGTATTTATAGCTAGGGTATTTATAGCTAGGGTATTTATAGTTAGGGTATTTATAGTCAGGGTATTTATAGCTAGGGTATTTATAGTTAGGGTATTTATAGTTAGGGTATTTATAGTTGGGGTATTTATAGTTAGGGTATTTATAGCTAGGGTATTTATAGTTAGGGTATTTATAGTTGGGGTATTTATAGTTAGGGTATTTATAGCTAGGGTATTTATAGTTGGGGTATTTATAGTTAGGGTATTTATAGTTAGGGTATTTATAGTTAGGGTATTTATAGTTGGGGTATTTATAGTTAGGGTATTTATAGCTAGGGTATTTATAGTTGGGGTATTTATAGTTAGGGTATTTATAGCTAGGGTATTTATAGTTAGGGTATTTATAGCTAGGGTATTTATAGTTGGGGTATTTATAGTTGGGGTATTTATAGTTAGGGTATTTATAGTTAGGGTATTTATAGTTGGGGTATTTATAGCTAGGGTATTTATAGCTGGGGTATTTATAGTTAGGGTATTTATAGCTAGGGTATTTATAGCTAGGGTATTTATAGCTGGGGTATTTATAGTTAGGGTATTTATAGTTAGGGTATTTATAGCTGGGGTATTTATAGTTAGGGTATTTATAGTTAGGGTATTTATAGCTAGGGTATTTATAGTTAGGGTATTTATAGCTAGGGTATTTATAGCTAGGGTATTTATAGTTAGGGTATTTATAGCTAGGGTATTTATAGTTAGGGTATTTATAGTTAGGGTATTTATAGTTAGGGTATTTATAGTTAGGGTATTTATAGTTGGGGTATTTATAGTTGGGGTATTTATAGTTAGGGTATTTATAGTTAGGGTATTTATAGCTAGGGTATTTATAGTTAGTGTATTTATAGTTAGGGTATTTATAGTTGGGGTATTTATAGTTAGGGTATTTATAGTTAGGGTATTTATAGCTAGGGTATTTATAGTTAGGGTATTTATAGCTAGGGTATTTATAGTTAGGGTATTTATAGTTGGGGTATTTATAGTTAGGGTATTTATAGTTGGGGTATTTATAGTTGGGGTATTTATAGTTAGGGTATTTATAGCTAGGGTATGTATAGCTGGGGTATTTATAGCTACGGTATTTATAGTTGGGGTATTTATAGTTAGGGTATTTATAGTTGGGGTATTTATAGCTAGGGTATTTATAGTTAGGGTATTTATAGCTAGGGTATGTATAGCTGGGGTATTTATAGCTAGGGTATTTATAGTTAGGGTATTTATAGCTAGGGTATTTATAGCTAGGGTATTTATAGTTAGGGTATTTATAGCTGGGGTATTTATAGTTGGGGTATTTATAGTTGGGGTATTTATAGCTAGGGTATTTATAGCTAGGGTATTTATAGTTAGGGTATTTATAGTTGGGGTATTTATAGTTAGGGTATTTATAGCTAGGGTATTTATAGCTAGGGTATTTATAGCTAGGGTATTTATAGCTAGGGTATTTATAGTTAGGGTATTTATAGCTAGGGTATTTATAGCTAGGGTATTTATAGCTAGGGTATTTATAGCTAGGGTATTTATAGTTAGGGTATTTATAGTTAGGGTATTTATAGTTAAGGTATTTATAGCTAGGGTATTTATAGTTAGGGTATTTATAGTTAGGGTATTTATAGCTAGGGTATTTATAGCTAGGGTATTTATAGTTGGGGTATTTATAGTTAGGGTATTTATAGTTAGGGTATTTATAGTTAGGGTATTTATAGTTAGGGTATTTATAGTTGGGGTATTTATAGCTAGGGTATTTATAGCTAGGGTATTTATAGTTAGGGTATTTATAGCTAGGGTATTTATAGCTAGGGTATGTATAGCTAGGGTATTTATAGTTAGGGTATTTATAGCTAGGGTATTTATAGCTAGGGTATTTATAGCTAGGGTATTTATAGTTGGGGTATTTATAGTTGGGGTATTTATAGTTAGGGTATTTATAGCTAGGGTATTTATAGCTAGGGTATTTATAGTTAGGGTATTTATAGCTAGGGTATTTATAGTTAGGGTATTTATAGTTGGGGTATTTATAGTTGGGGTATTTATAGCTAGGGTATTTATAGCTAGGGTATTTATAGTTGGGGTATTTATAGCTAGGGTATTTATAGTTAGGGTATGTATAGCTAGGGTATTTATAGTTAGGGTATTTATAGTTAGGGTATTTATAGTTAGGGTATTTATAGTTAGGGTATTTATAGCTAGGGTATTTATAGCTAGGGTATTTATAGTTAGGGTATTTATAGTTAGGGTATTTATAGCTAGGGTATTTATAGTTGGGGTATTTATAGTTAGGGTATTTATAGTTAGGGTATTTATAGTTAGGGTATTTATAGTTA
The DNA here is from genome assembly GCF_964340395.1 of Glandiceps talaboti. NCBI lineage: Eukaryota > Metazoa > Hemichordata > Enteropneusta > Spengelidae > Glandiceps > Glandiceps talaboti. Next base: position 2,537,895 of record NC_135565.1, on the reverse strand, counting down.
GGGTATTTATAGCTAGGGTATTTATAGTTGGGGTATTTATAGTTAGGGTATTTATAGTTAGGGTATGTATAGTTAGGGTATTTATAGTTAGGGTATTTATAGTTAGGGTATTTATAGTTAGGGTATTTATAGTTAGGGTATTTATAGCTAGGGTATTTATAGCTAGGGTATTTATAGCTAGGGTATGTATAGCTAGGGTATTTATAGCTAGGGTATTTATAGTTAGGGTATTTATAGTTAGGGTATTTATAGCTAGGGTATGTATAGCTAGGGTATTTATAGCTAGGGTATTTATAGTTAGGGTATTTATAGTTGGGGTATTTATAGTTGGGGTATTTATAGCTAGGGTATTTATAGCTAGGGTATTTATAGTTGGGGTATTTATAGTTAGGGTATTTATAGTTAGGGTATGTATAGCTAGGGTATTTATAGTTAGGGTATTTATAGTTGGGGTATTTATAGTTGGGGTATTTATAGTTAGGGTATTTATAGTTAGGGTATTTATAGTTAGGGTATGTATAGCTAGGGTATTTATAGTTAGGGTATTTATAGTTGGGGTATTTATAGTTGGGGTATTTATAGTTAGGGTATTTATAGTTAGGGTATTTATAGTTAGGGTATGTATAGCTAGGGTATTTATAGTTAGGGTATTTATAGCTAGGGTATTTATAGTTAGGGTATTTATAGTTAGGGTATTTATAGCTAGGGTATTTATAGCTAGGGTATTTATAGTTAGGGTATTTATAGTTAGGGTATTTATAGTTAGGGTATTTATAGCTAGGGTATTTATAGCTAGGGTATTTATAGCTAGGGTATTTATAGTTAGGGTATGTATAGTTAGGGTATTTATAGCTGGGGTATTTATAGCTGGGGTATTTATAGTTGGGGTATTTATAGTTGGGGTATTTATAGTTGGGGTATTTATAGTTAGGGTATTTATAGCTAGGGTATTTATAGTTAGGGTATTTATAGTTAGGGTATTTATAGCTAGGGTATTTATAGTTGGGGTATTTATAGTTGGGGTATTTATAGTTGGGGTATTTATAGTTAGGGTATTTATAGCTAGGGTATTTATAGTTAGGGTATTTATAGCTAGGGTATTTATAGTTAGGGTATTTATAGTTAGGGTATTTATAGTTAGGGTATTTATAGTTAGGGTATTTATAGCTAGGGTATTTATAGCTAGGGTATTTATAGTTGGGGTATTTATAGTTAGGGTATTTATAGCTAGGGTATTTATAGCTAGGGTATTTATAGTTGGGGTATTTATAGTTAGGGTATTTATAGTTGGGGTATTTATAGTTGGGGTATTTATAGTTGGGGTATTTATAGTTGGGGTATTTATAGTTGGGGTATTTATAGTTAGGGTATTTATAGCTAGGGTATTTATAGTTAGTGTATTTATAGTTAGGGTATTTATAGTTGGGGTATTTATAGTTGGGGTATTTATAGTTAGGGTATTTATAGTTAGGGTATTTATAGCTAGGGTATTTATAGTTAGTGTATTTATAGTTAGGGTATTTATAGTTGGGGTATTTATAGTTAGGGTATTTATAGTTAGGGTATTTATAGCTAGGGTATTTATAGTTAGGGTATTTATAGCTAGGGTATTTATAGTTAGGGTATTTATAGTTAGGGTATTTATAGTTGGGGTATTTATAGTTAGGGTATTTATAGTTGGGGTATTTATAGTTGGGGTATTTATAGTTAGGGTATTTATAGCTAGGGTATGTATAGCTGGGGTATTTATAGCTAGGGTATTTATAGTTGGGGTATTTATAGTTAGGGTATTTATAGCTAGGGTATTTATAGTTGGGGTATTTATAGTTGGGGTATTTATAGCTAGGGTATGTATAGCTAGGGTATTTATAGTTAGGGTATTTATAGTTAGGGTATTTATAGTTAGGGTATTTATAGTTAGGGTATTTATAGTTAGGGTATTTATAGCTAGGGTATGTATAGCTGGGGTATTTATAGTTGGGGTATTTATAGCTAGGGTATTTATAGTTAGGGTATGTATAGCTAGGGTATGTATAGCTGGGGTATTTATAGCTAGGGTATTTATAGTTAGGGTATTTATAGTTAGGGTATTTATAGCTAGGGTATTTATAGCTAGGGTATTTATAGCTAGGGTATTTATAGTTAGGGTATTTATAGCTGGGGTATTTATAGTTGGGGTATTTATAGTTGGGGTATTTATAGCTAGGGTATTTATAGCTAGGGTATTTATAGTTAGGGTATTTATAGTTAGGGTATTTATAGTTAGGGTATTTATAGCTAGGGTATTTATAGTTAGGGTATTTATAGTTAGGGTATGTATAGTTAGGGTATTTATAGCTAGGGTATTTATAGCTAGGGTATTTATAGTTGGGGTATTTATAGCTAGGGTATTTATAGCTAGGGTATTTATAGTTAGGGTATTTATAGTTGGGGTATTTATAGTTGGGGTATTTATAGCTGGGGTATTTATAGCTGGGGTATTTATAGTTGGGGTATTTATAGTTAGGGTATTTATAGCTGGGGTATTTATAGCTGGGGTATTTATAGTTGGGGTATTTATAGTTGGGGTATTTATAGTTGGGGTATTTATAGTTAGGGTATATATAGTTGGGGTATTTATAGTTGGGGTATTTATAGCTGGGGTATTTATAGCTAGGGTATTTATAGTTGGGGTATTTATAGTTGGGGTATTTATAGTTGGGGTATTTATAGTTGGGGTATTTATAGCTGGGGTATTTATAGCTGGGGTATTTATAGCTAGGGTATTTATAGCTAGGGTATTTATAGCTGGGGTATTTATAGTTGGGGTATTTATAGTTGGGGTATTTATAGTTGGGGTATTTATAGTTAGGGTATTTATAGCTAGGGTATTTATAGCTAGGGTATTTATAGTTAGGGTATTAATAGTTAGGGTATTTATAGTTAGGGTATTTATAGTTAGGGTATTTATAGTTAGGGTATTTATAGTTGGGGTATTTATAGTTGGGGTATTTATAGTTAGGGTATTTATAGCTAGGGTATTTATAGCTAGGGTATTTATAGTTAGGGTATTTATAGTTAGGGTATTTATAGTTAGGGTATTTATAGCTAGGGTATTTATAGTTAGGGTATTTATAGTTAGGGTATTTATAGTTAGGGTATTTATAGCTAGGGTATTTATAGTTGGGGTATTTATAGCTAGGGTATTTATAGTTAGGGTATTTATAGTTAGGGTATTTATAGTTAGGGTATTTATAGCTAGGGTATTTATAGTTAGGGTATTTATAGTTAGGGTATTTATAGTTAGGGTATTTATAGTTGGGGTATTTATAGTTGGGGTATTTATAGTTGGGGTATTTATAGTTGGGGTATTTATAGTTAGGGTATTTATAGTTAGGGTATTTATAGTTAGGGTATTTATAGCTAGGGTATTTATAGTTGGGGTATTTATAGTTAGGGTATTTATAGTTAGGGTATTTATAGTTAGGGTATTTATAGTTAGGGTATTTATAGCTTGGGTATTTATAGCTAGGGTATTTATAGCTAGGGTATTTATAGCTAGGGTATTTATAGTTAGGGTATTTATAGCTAGGGTATTTATAGTTAGGGTATTTATAGCTGGGGTATTTATAGTTAGGGTATTTATAGTTAGGGTATTTATAGTTGGGGTATTTATAGCTAGGGTATTTATAGCTAGGGTATTTATAGTTAGGGTATTTATAGTTAGGGTATTTATAGCTAGGGTATTTATAGTTGGGGTATTTATAGTTGGGGTATTTATAGTTAGGGTATTTATAGCTAGGGTATTTATAGTTGGGGTATTTATAGTTGGGGTATTTATAGTTAGGGTATTTATAGTTAGGGTATTTATAGTTAGGGTATTTATAGTTAGGGTATTTATAGCTAGGGTATTTATAGTTAGGGTATTTATAGCTAGGGTATTTATAGTTAGGGTATTTATAGTTAGGGTATTTATAGTTAGGGTATTTATAGTTAGGGTATTTATAGTTAGGGTATTTATAGTTAGGGTATTTATAGTTAGGGTATTTATAGCTAGGGTATTTATAGCTGGGGTATTTATAGTTGGGGTATTTATAGTTAGTGTATTTATAGTTAGGGTATTTATAGTTGGGGTATTTATAGTTGGGGTATTTATAGTTAGGGTATTTATAGCTAGGGTATTTATAGTTAGGGTATTTATAGTTGGGGTATTTATAGTTAGGGTATTTATAGTTAGGGTATTTATAGTTAGGGTATTTATAGCTAGGGTATTTATAGCTGGGGTATTTATAGTTAGGGTATTTATAGCTAGGGTATTTATAGTTAGGGTATTTATAGTTAGGGTATTTATAGCTAGGGTATTTATAGCTAGGGTATTTATAGCTAGGGTATTTATAGGTGGGGTATTTATAGTTGGGGTATTTATAGCTAGGGTATTTATAGCTAGGGTATTTATAGTTAGGGTATTTATAGTTAGGGTATTTATAGCTAGGGTATTTATAGTTGGGGTATTTATAGTTAGGGTATTTATAGCTAGGGTATTTATAGTTAGGGTATTTATAGTTAGGGTATTTATAGTTAGGGTATTTATAGTTAGGGTATTTATAGTTAGGGTATTTATAGTTAGGGTATTTATAGCTAGGGTATTTATAGCTGGGGTATTTATAGTTGGGGTATTTATAGTTAGGGTATTTATAGTTAGGGTATTTATAGTTAGGGTATTTATAGCTAGGGTATTTATAGCTAGGGTATTTATAGCTGGGGTATTTATAGGTGGGGTATTTATAGTTGGGGTATTTATAGCTAGGGTATTTATAGCTAGGGTATTTATAGTTAGGGTATTTATAGTTAGGGTATTTATAGCTAGGGTATTTATAGTTGGGGTATTTATAGTTAGGGTATTTATAGCTAGGGTATTTATAGCTAGGGTATTTATAGTTAGGGTATTTATAGTTAGGGTATTTATAGTTAGGGTATTTATAGTTAGGGTATTTATAGTTAGGGTATTTATAGCTAGGGTATTTATAGCTAGGGTATTTATAGCTAGGGTATTTATAGTTGGGGTATTTATAGTTGGGGTATTTATAGCTAGGGTATTTATAGCTAGGGTATTTATAGCTAGGGTATTTATAGTTAGGGTATTTATAGCTAGGGTATTTATAGCTAGGGTATTTATAGCTAGGGTATTTATAGTTGGGGTATTTATAGTTGGGGTATTTATAGCTAGGGTATTTATAGTTAGGGTATTTATAGTTAGGGTATTTATAGCTAGGGTATTTATAGTTAGGGTATTTATAGTTGGGGTATTTATAGTTGGGGTATTTATAGTTAGGGTATTTATAGCTAGGGTATTTATAGTTAGGGTATTTATAGTTGGGGTATTTATAGTTGGGGTATTTATAGCTAGGGTATTTATAGCTAGGGTATTTATAGTTGGGGTATTTATAGTTGGGGTATTTATAGTTGGGGTATTTATAGTTAGGGTATTTATAGTTAGGGTATTTATAGCTAGGGTATTTATAGTTAGGGTATTTATAGTTAGGGTATTTATAGCTAGGGTATGTATAGCTAGGGTATTTATAGTTAGGGTATTTATAGTTAGGGTATTTATAGTTAGGGTGTTTATAGCTAGGGTATTTATAGTTGGGGTATTTATAGTTGGGGTATTTATAGCTAGGGTATGTATAGCTAGGGTATTTATAGCTAGGGTATTTATAGCTAGGGTATTTATAGTTAGGGTATTTATAGTTAGGGTATTTATAGTTAGGGTATGTATAGTTAGGGTATTTATAGTTAGGGTATTTATAGTTAGGGTATTTATAGTTGGGGTATTTATAGTTGGGGTATTTATAGTTAGGGTATTTATAGCTAGGGTATTTATAGCTAGGGTATTTATAGTTAGGGTATTTATAGTTAGGGTATTTATAGTTAGGGTATTTATAGCTAGGGTATTTATAGCTAGGGTATTTATAGCTAGGGTATTTATAGTTGGGGTATTTATAGTTGGGGTATTTATAGCTAGGGTATTTATAGCTAGGGTATTTATAGCTAGGGTATTTATAGTTAGGGTATTTATAGCTAGGGTATTTATAGCTAGGGTATTTATAGCTAGGGTATTTATAGTTGGGGTATTTATAGTTGGGGTATTTATAGCTAGGGTATTTATAGTTAGGGTATTTATAGTTAGGGTATTTATAGTTGGGGTATTTATAGTTAGGGTATTTATAGTTGGGGTATTTATAGTTGGGGTATTTATAGTTGGGGTATTTATAGTTGGGGTATTTATAGTTAGGGTATTTATAGTTAGGGTATTTATAGCTGGGGTATTTATAGTTGGGGTATTTATAGTTGGGGTATTTATAGTTAGGGTATTTATAGCTAGGGTATTTATAGTTAGGGTATTTATAGTTGGGGTATTTATAGTTGGGGTATTTATAGTTGGGGTATTTATAGTTGGGGTATTTATAGTTAGGGTATTTATAGCTAGGGTATTTATAGTTAGGGTATTTATAGTTAGGGTATTTATAGCTAGGGTATGTATAGCTAGGGTATTTATAGTTAGGGTATTTATAGTTAGGGTATTTATAGTTAGGGTGTTTATAGCTAGGGTATTTATAGTTGGGGTATTTATAGTTGGGGTATTTATAGCTAGGGTATGTATAGCTAGGGTATTTATAGTTAGGGTATTTATAGCTAGGGTATTTATAGCTAGGGTATTTATAGTTAGGGTATTTATAGCTAGGGTATTTATAGTTAGGGTATTTATAGTTAGGGTATTTATAGTTAGGGTATTTATAGTTAGGGTATTTATAGTTAGGGTATTTATAGTTAGGGTATTTATAGTTAGGGTATTTATAGTTGGGGTATTTATAGCTAGGGTATTTATAGTTAGGGTATTTATAGTTAGGGTATTTATAGTTAGGGTATTTATAGTTGGGGTATTTATAGTTAGGGTATTTATAGTTAGGGTATTTATAGCTAGGGTATTTATAGTTGGGGTATTTATAGTTGGGGTATTTATAGTTAGGGTATTTATAGTTAGGGTATTTATAGTTAGGGTATTTATAGCTAGGGTATTTATAGTTGGGGTATTTATAGTTGGGGTATTTATAGTTAGGGTATTTATAGCTAGGGTATGTATAGTTAGGGTATTTATAGCTGGGGTATTTATAGCTGGGGTATTTATAGTTGGGGTATTTATAGTTGGGGTATTTATAGTTAGGGTATTTATAGTTAGGGTATTTATAGTTAGGGTATTTATAGCTAGGGTATTTATAGTTGGGGTATTTATAGCTAGGGTATTTATAGTTAGGGTATTTATAGTTAGGGTATTTATAGTTAGGGTATGTATAGTTAGGGTATTTATAGTTAGGGTATTTATAGTTAGGGTATTTATAGCTAGGGTATTTATAGTTAGGGTATTTATAGTTAGGGTATTTATAGTTAGGGTATTTATAGTTGGGGTATTTATAGTTAGGGTATTTATAGTTAGGGTATTTATAGTTAGGGTATTTATAGTTAGGGTATTTATAGTTAGGGTATTTATAGCTAGGGTATTTATAGTTAGGGTATTTATAGTTAGGGTATTTATAGTTAGGGTATTTATAGTTGGGGTATTTATAGTTAGGGTATTTATAGTTAGGGTATTTATAGTTGGGGTATTTATAGCTAGGGTATTTATAGTTAGGGTATTTATAGTTGGGGTATTTATAGTTGGGGTATTTATAGTTAGGGTATTTATAGCTAGGGTATTTATAGTTAGGGTATTTATAGTTGGGGTATTTATAGCTAGGGTATTTATAGCTAGGGTATTTATAGTTGGGGTATTTATAGTTGGGGTATTTATAGTTGGGGTATTTATAGTTGGGGTATTTATAGTTAGGGTATTTATAGCTAGGGTATTTATAGTTAGGGTATTTATAGCTAGGGTATTTATAGCTAGGGTATTTATAGCTAGGGTATTTATAGCTAGGGTATTTATAGTTAGGGTATTTATAGCTAGGGTATTTATAGCTAGGGTATTTATAGCTAGGGTATTTATAGTTGGGGTATTTATAGCTAGGGTATTTATAGCTAGGGTATTTATAGTTAGGGTATTTATAGTTAGGGTATTTATAGTTAGGGTATTTATAGCTAGGGTATTTATAGCTAGGGTATTTATAGTTAGGGTATTTATAGCTAGGGTATTTATAGCTAGGGTATTTATAGTTAGGGTATTTATAGTTAGGGTATTTATAGTTAGGGTATTTATAGTTAGGGTATTTATAGTTAGGGTATTTATAGTTAGGGTATTTATAGCTAGGGTATTTATAGTTGGGGTATTTATAGTTGGGGTATTTATAGTTAGGGTATGTATAATATGAATTATTCTTGTATTAATAAACTCATACCTATATGTTTAACCTGACAGCTTGCTTAAATCCAGCAATAGACCCGGAATCACTTCGACATTACAGAAGATACCAAGGATCACCGGTAACAAACAGAGAGATGATGGAACTATCAGTAAACAATCTATCTGCTATGACCGCAATGGCACAGAGAAGTAACTCGTCAGGACAGCTATCAATGCAGGGAATTGATAATGCATCAAGTAGTGACATTACCCAGCATGCACTTCCAGCAAATGGACCTCGTCATGCTTATAGTTTACCAGATATCACGCAGGGTGATCAGGGTTTAGGGCATCCAAGATACAGCCCCGTCTTTTCTTATCCTTATTATCGAAGACCCTCAGACCACGCCTCCTTTACACACGTACCTGCTATAGAAGAGCATCCAGAGGAGGATGACAATGATAGTGTACCAGACGTTACACTTCGGATTGTTCACATGGCAAGAGAAGACGGTGATTTCCCACGAGATTCTGACAGACACTCGAGACGTGAACGTCATCCAGTACAGGCAAATGTTAACAATGATCAATCACAAATAAATATACAAAATGACAGATACAATGGGTGTAGAACATCTGGGGGTTCACAGGGGTCATCTCAATGGCACCCATTAATTGACAGTTGCGACGTGACTTATTCTTTTCACACGTCTGTCGTTTCGGAGACAGTCGGTGTAGATGCGACAGATAGAAGTGAAGAAGTGACATCTGAGTGTCAGTCCAATGGGATACAACACAACACGCTACATGAAACAAACCAGCATGAACCTGCAAACAACCAGTGTAGGCCAGATAAAACTGAAAACTGCAATGTCCAACAAAACCGTACAAATTCGATGAATTATCGAGGGTCTGACAGTATTGATTGTGAACACAAGTCAGATGACTATCATCGAACTAGGGCAGCATCTGAATCAGTGACTCGTGATCACCAAAATGATAACATTCGCCCAAGAAGGCGATCAAAATCTGACTCAAGTAAACTTGTTAAAAAGAAACGCAGGAAAAACTTGAAGTCTAAAAGAACTATTGCCAACAATGGTGGACAGTGTATTGAGTCTATTTCTACTAATTTGCCACATAGTACAGAAATATGTATTGCAAGCAATACTGGACTTAGAGATTGCACTTCTCCATCACATGGAGGGGAGGAATGTGTTGCAAGCAACAATGGACATGGGGCAGAATTTACTGGTCCAATACATAACACTGAAAAAACAGTTGAAAATAGCAATGGACAGAGACAAGGGTCAGATTTGAATAATGTACAAATTGACAATAAACAACCAGAACAAAGAGATTACTGTAGGACATATTTATACAATGATGAGTTTGATGAATTTAATGAATGGAGTGAAGTCACTGTCTAGGACAAAAGTCTTTCAACCATTACCTGTGTTCATGGTATTTATCATTTAGTGTAGGTTATTACACTGAGGAGAGTAGTTTCAACTCAAGAAGAGACACAAAATAAACCCAGTTTTGTAAAGTATTCACTTAATCTATGAAGTAATTTCCTCGAAGTGATAGACACAAAGTAAACTCAGTATTGTAAAGTAAAGTGTTCATATTTACATTGTACATACATTGAAAATAAAACTGTTCTACCTGTAAACCGTTTTCTGTTACTTTGTTCAAACTACTCGGTTCAAATCAAGAGGAAAATGAGTAATAGAAATGTTTAAAATATCAAAATTATACCATACTAATAATCCAATATGGACACTAGCAACTATGAGATAATAGGAGATTTGGTGCTCCATTGTCTTGTTTTCAAAGAAATCAACAATGTGCTGTAAACATCTTGGAAATAAAAAGATTTTCGATTTCCTTGAAAACAGCAACAACCAACAAGCTTTCATAGGGTAAAGTTTGGAGGGAATTGAAGAACTTTGATTTGTAGGGAAGGTATATATAGTGACCCTAAGATTTATTCAATTGATATGTTTTATATGGATAATGGTATATAAACATTGCCCCCACAGGTGAGACACAACATTGGAGCTAATTCGCTATTGTCAATTGGATACTAGGTGGTAACATTGGGCTACCAGAAAAAACCTTATGTACAGAGTTTTGAGCTCATGGGTGAAAAATATTCAGTTTCTTCTTGTGGTCAGTATACACTGAATTGTCTATAGATCACTCCAGGTATTCAGTTATAAATATGACAATATTATTTATGTTGGGAATGCCAAATATGTTGTCAAAAAGTCGTCTGTTACAAACAAAGCCTCCTTATATACACCCAACCAAGCTGTCTTGTGTTTGAAATGCATGTTGTAATGTTATGCATGGCTTTGAAGACTGAAAATGGGATTACAGTTACAACAAATACTACTTTACAGCAGGTATGCCAAGACGTTACTGTTCTCCAAGATGGGGCATTGTTAGTATGTAATTTACAGGTATGCCATGACTTTACTATTCTCCAAGATGGGGCAACGTTAGTATGTGTTATACAGGTATGCCATGACTTTACTATTCTCCAAGATGGGGCATCGTCAGTATGTGTTATACAGGTATGCCATGACTTTACTATTCTCCAAGATGGGGCATCGTCAGTATGTGTTATACAGGTATGCCACGACTTTATTATTCTCCAAGATGGGGCATTGTTAGTATGTGTTATACAGGTATGCAACGACTTTACTATTCTCCAAGATGGGGCATTGTCAGTATGTGTTATACAGGTATGACACGACGTTACTATTCTCCAAGATGGGGGTATTGTCAGTATGTGTTATACAGGTATGACACGACTTTACTATTCTCCAAGATGGGGCAACGTCAGTATGTGTTATACAGGTATGACACGACTTTATTATTCTCCAAGATGGGGCAACGTCAGTATGTGTTATACAGGTATGACATGACTTTACTATTCTCCAAGATGGGGCATTGTCAGTATGTGTTATACAGGTATGACACGACTTTACTATTCTCCAAGATGGGGCATTGTCAGTATGTGTTATACAGGTATGACATGACTTTACTATTCTCCAAGATGGGGCATTGTCAGTATGTGTTATACAGGTATGCCACGACTTTACTATTCTCCAAGATGGGGCATTGTCAGTATGTGTTTATATACAGGTATGCCATGACTTTACTATTCTCCAAGATGGGGCATCGTCAGTATGTGTTATACAGGTATGACATGACTTTACTATTCTCCAAGATGGGGCATCGTTAGTATGTGTTATACAGGTATGCCATGACTTTACTATTCTCCAAGATGGGGCATTGTCAGTATGTGTTATACAGGTATGACATGACTTTACTATTCTCCAAGATGGGGCATTGTCAGTATGTGTTATACAGGTATGACATGACTTTACTATTCTCCAAGATGGGGCATCGTTAGTATGTGTTATACAGGTATGCCATGACTTTACTATTCTCCAAGATGGGGCATTGTCAGTATGTGTTATACAGGTATGACATGACTTTACTATTCTCCAAGATGGGGCATTGTCAGTATGTGTTATACAGGTATGACACGATTTTACTATTCTCCAAGATGGGGCAACGTCAGTATGTGTTATACAGGTATGCCACGATTTTACTATTCTCCAAGATGGGGCATCGTCAGTATGTGTTATACAGGTATGCCACGACTTTATTATTCTCCAAGATGGGGCATCGTCAGTATGCGTTATACAGGTATGACACGACTTTACTATTCTCCAAGATGGGGCAACGTCAGTATGTGTTATACAGGTATGCCATGACTTTACTATTCTCCAAGATGGGGTATCGTTAGTATGTGTTCTACACATATTTTCAGAAGGAACTTTATAATTTTGTAAATATTCTGCCCAGTACAAATACCATAAAGAGCCCTGTCACTACTTACCATAAAGAGCCCTGTCACTACTTACCATAAAGAGCCCTGTCACTACTTACTATAAAGAGCCCTGTCACTACTTACCATAAAGAGCCCTTTCACTACTTACCATAAAGAGCCCTTTCACTACTTACCATAAAAAGCCCTGTCACTACTTACCACAAAGAGTTGTCACTACTTACCATAAAGAGCTTTGTCACTACTTACCATAAAGAGCTTTGTCACTACTTACCATAAAGAGCCCTGTCACTACTAACCATAAAGAGCCCTTTCACTACTTACCATAAAAAGCCCTGTCACTACTTACCATAAAAAGCCCTGTCACTACTTACCATAATAAGCCCTGTCACTACTTACCATAAAAAGCCCTGTCACTACTTACCATGAAGAGCCGTCACTACTTACCATAAAAAGCCCTGTCACTACTTACCATAAAGAGCCCTGTCACTACTTACCATAAAGAGCCCTGTCACTACTTACCATAAAGAGCCCTGTCACTACTTACCATAAAGAGCCCTTTCACTACTTACCATAAAGAGCCTCGTCACTACTTACCATAAAGAGCCCTGTCACTACTTACCATAAAGAGCCCTTTCACTACTTACCATAAAGAGCCTCGTCACTACTTACCATAAAGAGCCTCGTCACTACTTACCATAAAGAGCCCTGTCACTACTTACCATAAAGAGCCGTCACTACTTACCATAAAGAGCCCTTTCACTACTTACCATAAAGAGCCCTGTCACTACTTACCATAAAGAGTCCTGTCACTACTTACCATAAAGAGCCCTGTCACTACTTACCATAAAGAGCCCTGTCACTACTTACTATAAAGAGCCCTGTCACTACTTACCATAAAGAGCCCTGTCACTACTTACCATAAAGAGCCCTGTCACTACTTACCATAAAGAGCCCTGTCACTACTTACCATAAAGAGCCCTGTCACTACTTACCATAAAGAGCCCTTTCACTACTTACCATAAAGAGCCCTGTCACTACTTACCATAAAGAGCCCTGTCACTACTTACTATAAAGAGCCCTGTCACTACTTACCATAAAGAGCCCTGTCACTACTTACCATAAAGAGCCCTGTCACTACTTACTATAAAGAGCCCTGTCACTACTTACCATAAAGAGCCCTGTCACTACTTACCATAAAGAGCCCTGTCACTACTTACCATAAAGAGCCCTTTCACTACTTACCATAAAGAGCCCTGTCACTACTTACCATAAAGAGCCCTGTCACTACTTACTATAAAGAGCCCTGTCACTACTTACCATAAAGAGCCCTGTCACTACTTACCATAAAGAGCCCTGTCACTACTTACCATAAAGAGCCCTGTCACTACTTACTATAAAGAGCCCTGTCACTACTTACCATAAAGAGCCCTGTCACTACTTACCATAAAGAGCCCTGTCACTACTTACCATAAAGAGCCCTGTCACTACTTACCATAAAGAGCTTTGTCACTACTTACCATAAAGAGCCCTTTCACTACTTACCATAAAGAGCCCTGTCACTACTTACCATAAAGAGCCCTGTCACTACTTACCATAAAGAGCCCTGTCACTACTTACCATAAAGAGCCCTGTCACAACTTACCATAAAGAGCCCTGTCACTACTTACTATAAAGAGCCCTGTCACTACTTACCATAAAGAGCCCTGTCACTACTTACCATAAAGAGCCCTGTCACTACTTACCATAAAGAGCCCTGTCACTACTTACCATAAAGAGCCCTGTCACTACTTACCATAAAGAGCCCTGTCACTACTTACCATAAAGAGCCCTGTCACTACTTACCATAAAGAGCCCCGTCACTACTTACTATAAAGAGCCCTGTCACTACTTACCATAAAGAGCCCTTTCACTACTTACCATAAAGAGCCGTCACTACTTACCATAAAGAGCCCTGTCACTATTTACCTCAATTTGTATACAACTATTTTCTAATGGAATGAAGAAGAAATGTTGAAGACAACTATACTAAAATTCACAGTTCACAACCACAATTTATGGCATATCAGGGAAAAAACCCAATGATTTTAAGTGTTTTTGGCTCAAAAGTCTTGTACCACACAACCAAAGACATGGACTTGTGTTAGCACAATAAGGGTATCAATTTTTTTTTATTGTGGCTTGGCTTGTGTATTATACGATGGATTGGCTTGTGTATTATATGATGGCTTGGCTTGTGTATTATACGATGGTTTGGCCTTGGTAGATTTTTATATCAATATACGACTTCTACTTAATATTGGTATATATGATGTCATCAACAATAACCATTCAAAGTTGTCATAAATCAATTTATCATAATAAAAACAACATTGGACACAGTCATGTGACGAATAATAACCTATATTTACCTAACCTATAAGCTAACTGAAAAAACCTAGCTTATAGGATAAATGTACACTACAGTGTAAGCTAACTGAAAAAACATAGCTTATAGGATAAATGTACACTATAGTGTAAGCTAACTGAAAAAACATAGCTTATAGGATAAATGTACACTACAGTGTAAGTTAACTGAAAACATAGCTTATAGGATAAATGTACACTATAGTGTAAGGTAACTGAAAAAACATAGCTTATAGGATAAATGTACACTACAGTGTAAGTTAACTGAAAACATAGCTTATAGGATAAATGTACACTATAGTGTAAGCTAACTGAAAAAACATAGCTTATAGGATAAATGTACACTATAGTGTAAGCTAACTGAAAAAACATAGCTTATAGGATAAATGTACACTACAGTGTAAGCTAACTGAAAAAAACATAGCTTATAGGATAAATGTACACTATAGTGTAAGCTAACTGAAAAAACAGCTTATAGGATAAATGTACACTATAGTGTAAGTTAACTGAAAACATAGCTTATAGGATAAATGTACACTACAGTGTAAGCTAACTGAAAAAACATAGCTTATAGGATAAATGTACACTACAGTGTAAGCTAACTGAAAAAACATAGCATATAGGATAAATGTACACTACAGTGTAAGCTAACTTAAAAAACATAGCTTATGGGATAAATGTACACTACAGTGTAAGCTAACTGAAAAAACATAGCTTATGGGATAAATGTACACTATAGTGTAAGCTAACTGAAAAAACATAGCTTATAGGATAAATGTACACTATAGTGTAAGCTAACTGAAAAAACATAGCTTATAGGATAAATGTACACTACAGTGTAAGCTAACTGAAAACATAGCTTATAGGATAAATGTACACTAGAGTGTAAGCTAACTGGAAAAACAGCTTATAGGATAAATGTACACTACAGTGTAACTAAACTGAAAACATAGCTTATAGGATAAATGTACACTACAGTGTAAGCTAACTGAAAAAACATAGCTTATAGGATAAATGTACACTAGAGTGTAAGCTAACTGAAAACATAGCTTATAGGATAAATGTACACTAGAGTGTAAGCTAACTGAAAACATAGCTTATAGGATAAATGTACACTAGAGTGTAAGCTAACTGAAAAAACATAGCTTATAGGATAAATGTACACTACAGTGTAAGTTAACTGAAAAAACATAGCTTATAGGATAAATGTACACTACAGTGTAAGTTAACTGAAAACATAGCTTATAGGATATGTGTACACTACAGTGTAACCAAACTGAAAACATAGCTTATAGGATAAATGTACACTACAGTGTAACCAAACTGAAAACATAGCTTATAGGATAAATGTACACTACAGTGTAACCAAACTGAAAACCTAGCTTATAGGATAAATGTACACTACAGTGTAAGCTAACTGAAAACATAGCTTATAGGATAAATGTACACTACAGTGTAAGCTAACTGAAAACATAGCTTATAGGATAAATGTACACTACAGTGTAAGCTAACTGAAAACATAGCTTATAGGATAAATGTACACTACAGTGTAAGCTAACTGAAAACATAGCTTATAGGATAAATGTACACTAGAGTGTAAGCTAACTGAAAAAACATAGCTTACAGGATAAATGTACAATACAGTGTAAGTTAACTGAAAACATAGCTTATAGGATAAATGTACACTACAGTGTAACCAAACTAAAAACCTAGCTTATAGGATAAACGTACAATACAGTGTAAGTTAACTGAAAACATAGCTTATAGGATAAATGTACACTACAGTGTAAGCTAACTGAAAACATAGCTTATAGGATAAATGTACACTACAGTGTAAGCTAACTGAAAACATAGCTTATAGGATAAATGTACACTACAGTGTAAGCTAACTGAAAACATAGCTTATAGGATAAATGTACACTAGAGTGTAAGCTAACTGAAAAACATAGCTTATAGGATAAATGTACACTACAGTGTAAGTTAACTGAAAACATAGCTTATAGGATAAATGTACACTACAGTGTAAGCTAACTGAAAACATAGCTTATGGGATAAATGTACACTACAGTGTAAGTTAACTGAAAACATAGCTTATAGGATAAATGTACACTACAGTGTAAGCTAACTGAAAACATAGCTTATAGGATAAATGTACACTACAGTGTAAGCTAACTGAAAACATAGCTTATAGGATAAATGTACACTACAGTGTAAGTTAACTGAAAACATAGCTTATAGGATAAATGTACACTACAGTGTAAGCTAACTGAAAACGTAGGTCATAGGATAAATGTACACTACAGTGTAAGCTAACTGAAAACATAGCTTATAGGATAAATGTACACTACAGTGTAAGTTAACTGAAAACATAGCTTATAGGATAAATGTATACTACAGTGTAAGTTAACTGAAAACATAGTTTATAGGATAAATGTACACTAGTGTAACCAAACTGAAAACATAGCTTATAGGATAAATGTACACTACAGTGTAACCAAACTGAAAACCTAGCTTATAGGATAAATGTACACTACAGTGTAAGCTAACTGAAAAAACATAGCTTATAGGATAAATGTACACTAGAGTGTAAGCTAACTGAAAACATAGCTTATAGGATAAATGTACACTAGAGTGTAAGCTAACTGAAAACATAGCTTATAGGATAAATGTACACTAGAGTGTAAGTTAACTGAAAACATAGCTTATAGGATAAATGTACACTATAGTGTAAGCTAACTGAAAAAACAGCTTATAGGATAAATGTACACTATAGTGTAAGTTAACTGAAAACATAGCTTATAGGATAAATGTACACTACAGTGTAAGCTAACTGAAAAAACATAGCTTATAGGATAAATGTACACTACAGTGTAAGCTAACTGAAAAAACATAGCATATAGGATAAATGTACACTACAGTGTAAGCTAACTTAAAAAACATAGCTTATGGGATAAATGTACACTACAGTGTAAGCTAACTGAAAAAACATAGCTTATGGGATAAATGTACACTATAGTGTAAGCTAACTGAAAAAACATAGCTTATAGGATAAATGTACACTATAGTGTAAGCTAACTGAAAAAACATAGCTTATAGGATAAATGTACACTACAGTGTAAGCTAACTGAAAACATAGCTTATAGGATAAATGTACACTAGAGTGTAAGCTAACTGGAAAAACAGCTTATAGGATAAATGTACACTACAGTGTAACTAAACTGAAAACATAGCTTATAGGATAAATGTACACTACAGTGTAAGCTAACTGAAAAAACATAGCTTATAGGATAAATGTACACTAGAGTGTAAGCTAACTGAAAACATAGCTTATAGGATAAATGTACACTAGAGTGTAAGCTAACTGAAAACATAGCTTATAGGATAAATGTACACTAGAGTGTAAGCTAACTGAAAAAACATAGCTTATAGGATAAATGTACACTACAGTGTAAGTTAACAGAAAAAACATAGCTTATAGGATAAATGTACACTACAGTGTAAGTTAACTGAAAACATAGCTTATAGGATATGTGTACACTACAGTGTAACCAAACTGAAAACATAGCTTATAGGATAAATGTACACTACAGTGTAACCAAACTGAAAACATAGCTTATAGGATAAATGTACACTACAGTGTAACCAAACTGAAAACCTAGCTTATAGGATAAATGTACACTACAGTGTAAGCTAACTGAAAACATAGCTTATAGGATAAATGTACACTACAGTGTAAGCTAACTGAAAACATAGCTTATAGGATAAATGTACACTACAGTGTAAGCTAACTGAAAACATAGCTTATAGGATAAATGTACACTACAGTGTAAGCTAACTGAAAACATAGCTTATAGGATAAATGTACACTAGAGTGTAAGCTAACTGAAAAAACATAGCTTACAGGATAAATGTACAATACAGTGTAAGTTAACTGAAAACATAGCTTATAGGATAAATGTACACTACAGTGTAACCAAACTAAAAACCTAGCTTATAGGATAAACGTACAATACAGTGTAAGTTAACTGAAAACATAGCTTATAGGATAAATGTACACTACAGTGTAAGCTAACTGAAAACATAGCTTATAGGATAAATGTACACTACAGTGTAAGCTAACTGAAAACATAGCTTATAGGATAAATGTACACTACAGTGTAAGCTAACTGAAAACATAGCTTATAGGATAAATGTACACTAGAGTGTAAGCTAACTGAAAAACATAGCTTATAGGATAAATGTACACTACAGTGTAAGTTAACTGAAAACATAGCTTATAGGATAAATGTACACTACAGTGTAAGCTAACTGAAAACATAGCTTATGGGATAAATGTACACTACAGTGTAAGTTAACTGAAAACATAGCTTATAGGATAAATGTACACTACAGTGTAAGCTAACTGAAAACATAGCTTATAGGATAAATGTACACTACAGTGTAAGCTAACTGAAAACATAGCTTATAGGATAAATGTACACTACAGTGTAAGTTAACTGAAAACATAGCTTATAGGATAAATGTACACTACAGTGTAAGCTAACTGAAAACGTAGGTCATAGGATAAATGTACACTACAGTGTAAGCTAACTGAAAACATAGCTTATAGGATAAATGTACACTACAGTGTAAGTTAACTGAAAACATAGCTTATAGGATAAATGTATACTACAGTGTAAGTTAACTGAAAACATAGTTTATAGGATAAATGTACACTAGTGTAACCAAACTGAAAACATAGCTTATAGGATAAATGTACACTACAGTGTAACCAAACTGAAAACCTAGCTTATAGGATAAATGTACACTACAGTGTAAGCTAACTGAAAAAACATAGCTTATAGGATAAATGTACACTAGAGTGTAAGCTAACTGAAAACATAGCTTATAGGATAAATGTACACTAGAGTGTAAGCTAACTGAAAACATAGCTTATAGGATAAATGTACACTAGAGTGTAAGTTAACTGAAAACATAGCTTATAGGATAAATGTACACTAGAGTGTAAGTTAACTGAAAAAACATAGCTTATAGGATAAATGTATACTACAGTGTAAGCTAACTAAAAAAACATAGCTTATAGGATAAATGTACACTACAGTATAAGCTAACTGAAAACATAGCTTATAGGATAAATGTACACTACAGTGTAAGTTAACTGAAAACATAGTTTATAGGATAAATGTACACTAGAGTGTAAGCTAACTGAAAACATAGCTTATAGGATAAATGTACACTAGAGTGTAAGCTAACTGAAAACATAGCTTATAGGATAAATGTACACTACAGTGTAAGCTAACTGAAAAAACATAGCTTATAGGATAAATGTACACTAGAGTGTAAGCTAACTGAAAACATAGCTTATAGGATAAATGTACACTAGAGTGTAAGCTAACTGAAAAAACATAGCTTATAGGATAAATGTACACTAGAGTGTAAGCTAACTGAAAACATAGCTTATAGGATAAACGTACACTACAGTAACAGAAAGCGGAATATGGTGTAGTTTATGATACATTGTACGATAAATTTGGTGAGGAACCCAGGTAAAATGACAGCAGAACTCAAGTAGAGTTTACCTACTTACCACCCTTAACAAAAAACACTGGTAGGGAACCCTGGTAAAATGACTGGGAACTCAGGTAGATTTTACCTACTTACCACACCTAACAAAAACACTGGTAGGAAACCCTGGTAAAATGACTGGGGAACTAAGGCAGATTTCACCAACTGTAACATCACCCTTAACAAAAATAGCAGTAATGGCATTGCAGTACAACTGTACAGTTTTTACAAATGTGTAATACCTACATGCTGATCCATGCTAGGTATAGGTGTTCATTTGCTAAATGATTATCCAGTTGTATATCCAACCCTGTTGTTATTTTTGTGATCATTTGGCAGTTGCTATGGCCAGGGTCATGTTGCTAGACATATTTGCATACATTTTTTGAATGTTCATTCACTTGTCTATGAATATCTGATGTTATCCTTGCGATATACATCATCATCACATGGCTGTTGCTATGGGCATGGTCTTGTTGCTAGGTATATTTGTATACATTTTTTGAATGTTTATTTACTTGTCTATGAATCCCTGTTGTCTTTACAATATGTGCATTCAGTTGGTTGTTGCTGTGGGTGTGCTGAGATATTTGCATACATTTTTTTTTGAATGTTTACTCTCTTGCGTACCAAATGATGTTGGTATTTTACCAAAATATACTGGCATTTGGTTGTTGCTAAGGGCTTGGTCATCGTTGCTAGGGTCAATTGTGTCAAAATGTTTTGAACAAAATCTGTAGAATAACACCGCTAGAAGCATCTCACCAAATTTCAGTCTCATTGACCAAGTACTTTCCGAGATATGTTTTTGACCAAAATTCACATTTTTACACCTAATTCTGCATATCGCTCATGAGATCATTAAATGCTTAATAATATTTCTTCATCTATACATCCCTAAATGCATCCCCATTAAATTTCAGCCCAATCTGCTCAGTGGTTTTGGAATTAAAGATTTTTGACCAAAAAGACACATTTTTAGCAAATCTTAATCTACACACCTTTCAGAACATTCTCATCAAATTTCAGAACGGTCTGCCCAGTATTTTTAGTCGAAGTTTTTTTACCAAAAATCACATTTTTTTACCCAAAACCACACATTGTTGGTAAGATCATTTTGATTTGAACAATTTCTCAACTAGACACCTGAGGTAATTCACCCGACAAATATCATGGCAGTCGGTTCAGCAGTGTTTGACTTTAAGTGGTTTATACAAACACACACACACACACACACACACACACAGAGACACAGACACAGACACACAGACAGACACTTTGCCATTCCTATAGCTCTACAGCACCTCATCAGTTCAGTTGCAATAAAAACACTTATAAACACAACAGGTGCCTCATTCTATATACACTGCTGTTGTATGTGTAGGCTAGCATAATATCACTGTGTATATCACAGTGTTGGCTAGCATGTATGCACACTGTTGTATGTGTAGGCTAGCATAATATCACTGTGTATATCACAGTGTTGGCTAGCATGTATGCACACTGTATGTGTAGGCTAGCATGTATGCACACTGTGTATGTGTAGGCTAGCATGTATATGCACACTGTGTATGTGTAGGCTAGCATGTATGCACACTGTGTATGTGTAGGCTAGCATGTATGCACACTGTGTATGTGTAGGCTAGCATGTATGCACACTGTGTATGTGTAGGTTAGCATTATGTCTATACTTGAAGTGATGGGGCTTTGTATTCAGTAAGATTTCCATGCCTCTGTTTAGTAGATAAAAGACGACTAGCATATCGTTGCCATGGTTGCTATTATGTCTGCACTTGAAGTGATGGGGCTATGTATTCAGCAAGATTTTCATGTCATTGTTTAGATAAAAAGGTGACAATTATATCGTTGCCATGGTTACTATTATGTCTATACAGGGCATGCCTTTTGAGGCGAGCGATCGCTCCGCTCGCCTACCGCTCGCGCAAATTAAGATCCACGAGAGCGATTTTCCACTCGCGTGGGCCCCAACCAACCTGATGTTATTTTATATCATTTTTCAGTATGTGGTTACCATAAAAATCAATGTTTGTTCGGTAAAATTACATGGGTGGAGCGTGGCACACTTCCGTGTTCATAATCGTCGATCTCCAGCTGAAGTCAACGCTGTCATTCATCACCATATACACACACTGAAATTTGCATTGTACTACCCTTATATGGGAAAAATAGTGACATATTTGAAGCAGGACATGAATGATGTCATGGCATATCATGAATATTGATCAGCTCAGTATGCAGGGAGATTCCAACTTTCGCATCATTGCATATTGCGCAACTATGATTGATACGATGACTGTTTGGAGTTCTCGTTTACAGCAATCAATCGATGAGTTTTAGTTTTAAATTCCGATCGGCCTAGTTTTTGGAGACCATCCTATGTGAATGTCTCCTCCAGAACAACAACTGCAATTTATAGTTGCTACAAAGTACATGCCCAGAGTTCCGACAATAGCCTGGCGATGTTTTGGAGGGCATTGAAAGAATGACAATAAAATAAGATCGATTATTTTACAAAATAAAAATAATCTGTCGATATTTTTCCCATCTTATCTTATTATTCTCATGCAGTTTTCAGAGAAATTCCCGGGTTTTTATTTCATAATCTCCAACACGCACTTTCATTGTTTTTGTCATCTACTCAACTGCCGACCACGTCTGTTTTACCTCCATGACTTTATCGACTGCTGTAACATAAAATATTTGCTCGAATTTTCGCCTTGTCGTGATTTCTAAAACAAAGGTCTGCTGCTCAGACGTGAACGGATCTCACTAATTTAGTTGGCGACACCAGTCGTCCGTGTGCAGGTACGAGGTGGGGTTATGTGTTTTATTGTCTCGGATCGAGTGAATGGTTACAAATTAGTCAAATTAGCAAGCAATTTAACGTTGACGTCAAAGCTCAACGCCAGGAGGCATTTGTCATCTGGGGTACATTAGTTTTTGTCAATTCATTATAGTTTTGAACAATCTCAAGTTTGAATTAGCTGTATTTTAAGCGAAATAGAAGTGATAGTTTCTTCAATGCCCTCCAAAACATCGCCAAGCTATTGTCAGAACTCTGGGCATGTACTTTGTAGCAACTATAAATCGCAGTTGTTGTTCCGGAGGAGATATTCATGTAGGATGTTTTTATAAAAACGTTCTAAAAAAACTAAGAGCAGTCAGAATTTGAAATTAAAAACCCATTTTCTATTGTACTACTTGTAGTCACAACGAAAAACTGAATATTTTTTTCAAGATTTTGATGTGCACAGACTGAACAAAATTGTTGCAATAATAATTGTTGTACAAATAACCAAACGAACTGCAATACTTATAAATATATTTTTGCATACATTTTTTAGATGTTTTTATTTTATTTTATTTTATTTATTCAGAGCCAACAGGCCATTTGAAAATACAAATAGAAATGATAATTGTTTTTTTTCCCACTCGCCTGACTATTTTCAGGAGAGCTATTAAATCACTCGCCTCCCACTCACCTGGATGGTTTCAGGAGAGTGATTTTTAGCTCTCCTGCTATTTTCAAAAGATATGCCCTGTCTACACTTGAAGTGATGGGGCTATGTATTCAGCAAGATTTTCATGATGTCTCTGGTTAGATAAAAAGATGACTAGCATATTGTCCATACTTTCTTCTTCCTCATTAAAATGACCAATGTCAATATTCTGATTATTTGCCTGTGAAAAGAGAAAAAAAAATTAGTCTTCAGGTAATCTTAAGAAACAGACACGTTAGAGTGTTGTTATCTTAAAATTGAATGTTTCATGTAAAGTGACAAGGACAAGCTTTGAAAACCCAAACATGTCACTTCTATATTACTACATAGTGTTGGCTCGTAATATCATTTGACCAGTCTAAGTTTGTCAACATGACAGCACTGTGTAAATAAGTAAACATGTCACTTCTATATTACTACATAATGTTGGCTAGTAAAATCATTTGACCAGTCTAAGTTTGTCAACATGACAGCAACAAAGCCTCATATTGTTCTATCACATGCAAACATTTGTACTGTACTGTATGTATATGGCAACCAATCACTGTTATCATCTAAATTAACTCCAGGTTTGCCATCAAAATTCTACCGAGTTAAACTTTAATGGTTATATCCAATCTATGTATACTGTTTGGAACATGTTATTACATCCACAACTTAATAATAAATCAAAAAGTTTCGGAATTATCAAATGGTTTTGTTTGAACTCTCAGTTGACTTTGAACACTCAAAAAAACCCTCCATAAATGAAACACATATCCCATAACACACTATTCAAGATTATAGGAGTGCAAAAGTCTTGTTAGTTTCCTGTACATTACTAATTGTAATGATGCCAGGACAAGTCAAGATTATAGGAGTGCAAATGTTCATGTAGGTTACTTACTAATTGTAATGATGCCAGGACAAGACAAGATTATAGGAGTGCAAATGTTCATGTAGGTTACTTACTAATTGTAATGATGCCAGGACAAGTCAAGATTATAGGAGTGCAAATGTTCATGTAGGTTACTTACTAATTGTAATGATGCCAGGACAAGTCAAGATTATAGGAGTGCAAATGTTCATGTAGGTTACTTACTAATTGTAATGAAGCCAGGAAGAGTCAAGATTATAGGAGTGCAAATGTTCATGTAGGTTACTTACTAATTGTAATGAAGCCAGGACAAGTCAAGATTATAGGAGTGCAAATGTTCATGTAGGTTACTTACTAATTGTAATGATGCCAGGAAGAGTCTGCATATTTCATAGGGTTGTCTTTTGTTTGTGATTTCCATAAATGGAATACATTTCATGTCACTGTCTTCATTGAATGCATCTAGGATTACACTACCATAATGATGGATGTCAAACGGACCATGGTCTTCCTGTCAAATACATAAGTTTGAATATCTTTGTTAACTACATACTGCTAACAGATTGGACGATGTTTTCATGGGTGGTAAGTAGGTAAAATCTAGTGATGAAGTTCCCCAGTCATTTTACCAGGGTTCCCTCTCTGTGTTTTTGCTAATGGTGGCAAGTAAGTAAAATCTACCTGAGTTCCCCAGTCATTTTACCAGGGTTCCCTACCAGTGTTTTTGTTAAGGGTGGTTAGTAGGTAAAATCTACCTGAGTTTCCCAGTCATTTTACCAGGGTTTCCTACCAGTGTTTTTGTTAAGGGTGGTTAGTAGGTAAAATCTACCTGAATTTCCCAGTCATTTTACCAGGGTTTCCTACCAGTGTTTTTGTTAAGGGTGGTTAGTTGGTAAAATCTACCTGAGTTCCCCAGTCATTTTACCAGGGTTTCCTACCAGTGTTTTTGTTAAGGGTGGTTAGTTGGTAAAATCTACCTGAGTTCCCCAGTCATTTTACCAGGGTTCCCTACCAGTGTTTTTGTTAAGAGTGGTTAGTTGGTAAAATCTACCTGAGTTCTGCTGTCATTTTACTAGGGTTCCCTACCAGTGTGTATGTATACATTTTTTTTTATTCAAATATATTTGTTCATCAAGTAAGAATATATATTCACTAAAACCTGGTCAGCTACTTATAAAAAGACTTGTCACTGTTAATTAGTGGTCACTGTTAATTAGTGGTCACTGTTAATTAGTGGTCACTGTTAATCTTGGTTTTGAATCTGTTAAACTGCACTAGTTCACTACATTCACCCACAGGTGATTTCAATACTGTTCAGGGTGTACATTCACCCATAGGTGATTTCAATACTGTTCTGAGGTGTACAAAAAAATATTCAGTCGAAGCTACCGTAGAGCAGCTGTAATGGTGTGGTAAAGTAAGTAACATTTATCTGATATGCCCAGTCAATTTCACCAGAGTTCCTAAATAAAATTATGATACACTGTTACACTCTGGGAAACAGCTTTTATTGTTACCAGGGTTCCAAAACCTTAACGAAAGTGTGGGAGACACTAGTACATGTAACAAATAATAATTCTCAGAATGCCATGCTTGTGTACATACTGTACTATAATCATGGAAAAGACAGCTCTTAAAATACTAGTTGTACAAGATTTTGTCAACAATGAATTGAAAACACTGTATAACAACTTACACTACTTTTTCAACCCCCCCCCCCCCCCCCCCCCCCCCCCCCCCCCGAAACGAGAGTGTCGCCATCAACCGGAACCTATAGAATTACTGTGAAAACATTCAACCGACTAGGAATTTACTTTTCTTAAAATATGATGTCTGTTTACCTGGACTGGCAAAACAGGTCACATAAACTGACTTACCTCAACTTGAAGTTTTGGCAGCATTTTATCTTCCCAGTCCTTGATACGTTTTGATAAATCGGTTTCTTGTATATACTGTTGTGCATGGTCTACATACAAGTCCTGGTAGTGGGAATCATACATAAGAAAAACAGAACTAACCATAAATGAACAGTGATTGGTTGTAACCATAAATGAACAGTGATTGGTTGTAACCATAAATGAACAGTGATTGGTTGTAACCATAAATGAACAGTGATTGGTTGTAACCATAAATGAACAGTGATTGGTTGTAACCATAAATGAACAGTGATTGGTTGTAACCATAAATGAACAGTGATTGGTTGTAACCATAAATGAACAGTGATTGGTTGTAACCATAAATGAACAGTGATTGGTTGTAACCATAAATGAAGTGATTGGTTGTAACCATAAATGAAGTTACTGGTTGTAACCATAAATGAACAGTGATTGGTTGTAACCATAAATGAACAGTGATTGGTTGTAACCATAAATGAAGTGATTGGTTGTAACCATGAATGAACAGTGACTGGTTGTAACCATGAATGAACAGTGATTGGTTGTAACCATGAATGAACAGTGATTGGTTGTAACCATGAGATAGACATTGTATATGATGTAGTCTACAGACAGACATTGTATATGATGTAGTCTACAGACAGACATTGTATATGATGTAATCTACAGACACTGTATATGATGTAGTCTACAGACAGACACTGTATATGATGTAGTCTACAGACAGACATTGTATATGATGTAATCTACAGACATTGTATATGATGTAATCTACAGACATTGCATATGATGTAGTCTACAGACAGACATTGTATATGATGTAGTCTACAGACAGACATTGTATATGATGTAATCTACAGACATTGTATATGATGTAGTCTACAGACATTGTATATGATGTAGTCTACAGACATTGTATATGATGTAATCTACAGACAGACATTGTATATGATGTAGTCTACAGACACTGTATATGATGTACTCTACAGACAGACATTGTATATGATGTAGTCTACAGACAGACATTGTATATGATGTAATCTACAGACATTGTATATGATGTAATCTACAGACATTGTATATGATGTAGTCTACAGACATTGTATATGATGTAGTCTACAGACAATGTATATGATGTAGTCTACAGACAAACATTGTATATGATGTAATCTACAGACAGACATTGTATATGATGTAATCTACAGACATTGTATATGATGTAATCTACAGACATTGTATATGATGTAGTCTACAGACATTGTATATGATGTAGTCTACAGACACTGTATATGATGTAGTCTACAGACAGACATTGTATATGATGTAATCTACAGACATTGTATATGATGTACTCTACAGACAGACATTGTATATGATGTAGTCTACAGACAGACATTGTATATGATGTAATCTACAGACATTGTATATGATGTAATCTACAGACATTGTATATGATGTAGTCTACAGACATTGTATATGATGTAGTCTACAGACAATGTATATGATGTAGTCTACAGACAGACATTGTATATGATGTAATCTACAGACAGACATTGTATATGATGTAATCTACAGACATTGTATATGATGTAATCTACAGACATTGTATATGATGTAGTCTACAGACATTGTATATGATGTAGTCTACAGACACTGTATATGATGTAGTCTACAGACAGACATTGTATATGATGTAATCTACAGACATTGTATATGATGTAGTCTACAGACAGACATTGTATATGATGTAGTCTACAGACAGACATTGTATATGATGTAATCTACAGACATTGTATATGATGTAATCTACAGACATTGTATATGATGTAGTCTACAGACATTGTATATGATGTAGTCTACAGACAATGTATATGATGTAGTCTACAGACAGACATTGTATATGATGTAATCTACAGACAGACATTGTATATGATGTAATCTACAGACATTGTATATGATGTAATCTACAGACATTGTATATGATGTAGTCTACAGACATTGTATATGATGTAGTCTACAGACACTGTATATGATGTAGTCTACAGACAGACATTGTATATGATGTAATCTACAGACATTGTATATGATGTAGTCTACAGACACTGTATATGATGTAGTCTACAGACAGACATTGTATATGATGTAATCTACAGACACTGTATATGATGTACTCTACAGACACTGTATATGATGTAGTCTACAGACAGACATTGTATATGATGTAATCTACAGACATTGTATATGATGTACTCTACAGACATTGTATATGATGTAATCTACAGACAGACACTGTATATGATGTAATCTACAGACATTGTATATGATGTACTCTACAGACATTGTATATGATGTAGTCTACAGACAGACATTGTATATGATGTACTCTACAGACATTGTATATGATGTAGTCTACAGACAGACATTGTATATGATGTACTCTACAGACATTGTATATGATGTAGTCTACAGACAGACAATGTATATGATGTAGTCTACAGACATTGTATATGATGTAATCTACAGACACTGTATATGATGTACTCTACATACAGACATTGTATATGATGTAATCTACAGACAGACACTGTATATGATGTAGTCTACAGACAGACATTGTATATGATGTAATCTACAGACACTGTATATGATGTAGTCTACAGACAGACATTGTATATGATGTAGTCTACAGACAGACATTGTATATGATGTAATCTACAGACATTGTATATGATGTAGTCTACAGACAGACATAGTATATGTAGTCTACAGACAGACATTGTATATGATGTAGTCTACAGACATTGTATATGATGTAGTCTACAGACATTGTATATGATGTAGTCTACAGACAGACATTGTATATGATGTAGTCTACAGACATTGTATATGATGTAGTCTACAGACAGACAATGTATATGATGTAGTCTACAGACATTGTATATGATGTAATCTACAGACAGACAATGTATATGATGTACTCTACAGACACTGTATATGATGTAATCTACAGACAGACATTGTATATGATGTAGTCTACAGACATTGTATATGATGTAATCTACAGACATTGTATATGATGTAATCTACAGACACTGTATATGATGTAATCTACAGACATTGTATATGATGTAGTCTACAGACAGACATTGTATATGATGTAGTCTACAGACATTGTATATGATGTAATCTACAGACATTGTATATGATGTAGTCTACAGACAGACATTGTATATGATGTAATCTACAGACAGACACTGTATATGATGTAGTCTACAGACATTGTATATGATGTAATCTACAGACATTGTATATGATGTAGTCTACAGACAGACACTGTATATGATATAGTCTACAGACATTGTATATGATGTAGTCTACAGACAGACATTGTATATGATGTAATCTACAGACAGACACTGTATATGATGTAATCTACAGACATTGTATATGATGTAGTGTACAGACATTGTATATGATGTAATCTACAGACAGACATTGTATATGATGTACTCTACAGACATTGTATATGATGTAGTCTACAGACAGACATTGTATATGATGTAGTCTACAGACATTGTATATGATGTAATCTACAGACAGACATTGTATATGATGTAGTCTATAGACATTGTATATGATGTAGTCTACAGACAGACATTGTATATGATGTAGTCTACAGACAGACATTGTATATGATGTAGTCTACAGACAGACATTGTATATGATGTACTCTACAGACACTGTATATGATGTAATCTACAGACAGACATTGTATATGATGTAATCTACAGACAGACATTGTATATGATGTAATCTACAGACAGACACTGTATATGATGTAATCTAGACAGACATTGTATATGATGTAGTGTACAGACAGACATTGTATATGATGTAGTCTACAGACACTGTATATGATGTACTCTACAGACACTGTATATGATGTAATCTACAGACAGACATTGTATATGATGTAATCTACAGACAGACATTGTATATGATGTAATCTACAGACATTGTATATGATGTAATCTACAGACATTGTATATGATGTAATCTACAGACAGACACTGTATATGATGTAATCTACAGACAGACATTGTATATGATGTAATCTACAGACATTGTATATGATGTAATCTACAGACATTGTATATGATGTAATCTACAGACAGACACTGTATATGATGTAGTCTACAGACATTGTATATGATGTAGTCTACAGACAGACATTGTATATGATGTAGTCTACAGACATTGTATATGATGTAATCTACAGACAGACATTGTATATGATGTAATCTACAGACATTGTATATGATGTAGTCTACAGACATTGTATATGATGTAGTCTACAGACATTGTATATGATGTAATCTACAGACATTGTATATGATGTAATCTACAGACATTGTATATGATGTAGTCTACAGACAGACATTGTATATGATGTAGTCTACAGACATTGTATATGATGTAGTCTACAGACATTGTATATGATGTAGTCTATAGACATTGTATATGATGTAGTCTACAGACAGACATTGTATATGATGTAATCTACAGACATTGTATATGATGTAATCTACAGACATTGTATATGATGTAGTCTACAGACATTGTATATGATGTAGTCTACAGACAGACATTGTATATGATGTAGTCTACAGATAGACATTGTATATGATGTAGTCTACATACAGACATTGTATATGATGTAGTCTACAGACAGACATTGTATATGATGTAGTCTACAGACATTGTATATGATGTAGTCTACAGACAGACATTGTATATGATGTAGTCTACAGACAGACATTGTATATGATGTAGTCTACAGACATTGTATATGATGTAATCTACAGACACTGTATATGATGTACTCTACAGACAGACATTGTATATGATGTAATCTACAGACAGACACTGTATATGATGTAGTCTACAGACAGACATTGTATATGATGTAATCTACAGACACTGTATATGATGTAGTCTACAGACAGACATTGTATATGATGTAGTCTACAGACAGACATTGTATATGATGTAATCTACAGACATTGTATATGATGTAGTCTACAGACAGACATAGTATATGTAGTCTACAGACAGACATTGTATATGATGTAGTCTACAGACATTGTATATGATGTAGTCTACAGACATTGTATATGATGTAGTCTACAGACAGACATTGTATATGATGTAGTCTACAGACATTGTATATGATGTAGTCTACAGACAGACAATGTATATGATGTAGTCTACAGACATTGTATATGATGTAGTCTACAGACAGACATTGTATATGATGTAGTCTACAGACAGACATTGTATATGATGTAGTCTACAGACATTGTATATGATGTAGTCTACAGACATTGTATATGATGTAGTCTACAGACATTGTATATGATGTAATCTACAGACATTGTATATGATGTAGTCTACAGACAGACATTGTATATGATGTAATCTACAGACATTGTATATGATGTAGTCTACAGACATTGTATATGATGTAATCTACAGACAGACATTGTATATGATGTAGTCTACAGACAGACATTGTATATGATGTACTCTACAGACAGACAATGTATATGATGTAGTCTACAGACATTGTATATGATGTAGTCTACAGACAGACATTGTATATGATGTACTCTACAGACAGACATTGTATATGATGTAGTCTACAGACAGACATTGTATATGATGTAGTGTACAGACAGACATTGTATATGATGTAGTGTACAGACATTGTATATGATGTAATCTACAGACACTGTATATGATGTACTCTACAGACACTGTATATGATGTAGTCTAGAGACATTGTATATGATGTAATCTACAGACACTGTATATGATGTAGTCTATAGACATTGTATATGATGTAGTGTACAGACATTGTATATGATGTAATCTACAGACACTGTATATGATGTAGTCTACAGACAGACATTGTATATGATGTACTCTACAGACAGACACTGTATATGATGTAGTCTACAGACATTGTATATGATGTAATCTACAGACATTGTATATGATGTAGTCTACAGACAGACACTGTATATGATGTAGTCTACAGACAGACATTGTATATGATGTAATCTACAGACAGACACTGTATATGATGTAATCTACAGACATTGTATATGATGTAGTCTACAGACATTGTATATGATGTAGTCTACAGACAGACATTGTATATGATGTAATCTACAGACAGACATTGTATATGATGTAATCTACAGACAGACACTGTATATGATGTAATCTACAGACATTGTATATGATGTAGTCTACAGACATTGTATATGATGTAGTCTACAGACAGACATTGTATATGATGTAATCTACAGACAGACATTGTATATGATGTACTCTACAGACAGACATTGTATATGATGTACTCTACAGACATTGTATATGATGTAATCTACAGACATTGTATATGATGTAATCTACAGACATTGCATATGATGTAGTCTACAGACAGACATTGTATATGATGTAGTCTACAGACATTGTATATGATGTAATCTACAGACATTGTATATGATGTAATCTACAGACATTGCATATGATGTAGTCTACAGACAGACATTGTATATGATGTAATCTACAGACATTGTATATGATGTAGTCTACAGACAGACATTGTATATGATGTAGTCTATAGACATTGTATATGATGTAGTCTACAGACAGACATTGTATATGATGTAGTCTACAGACATTGTATATGATGTAGTCTACAGACATTGTATATGATGTAATCTACAGACACTGTATATGATGTAGTCTACAGCCAGACATTGTATATGATGTAATCTACAGACAGACATTGTATATGATGTAATCTACAGACAGACATTGTATATGATGTAATCTACAGACATTGTATATGATGTAATCTACAGACATTGTATATGATGTAGTCTACAGACATTGTATATGATGTAGTCTACAGACAGACATTGTATATGATGTAGTCTACAGACAGACATTGTATATGATGTACTCTACAGACAGACATTGTATATGATGTAATCTACAGACAGACATTGTATATGATGTAATCTACAGACATTGTATATGATGTAATCTACAGACATTGTATATGATGTAATCTACAGACACTGTATATGATGTAGTCTACAGACAGACATTGTATATGATGTAGTCTACAGACAGACATTGTATATGATGTAGTCTACAGACATTGTATATGATGTAATCTACAGACATTGTATATGATGTAATCTACAGACACTGTATATGATGTAGTCTACAGACAGACATTGTATATGATGTAATCTACAGACAGACATTGTATATGATGTAGTCTACAGACATTGTATATGATGTAATCTACAGACACTGTATATGATGTACTCTACAGACAGACATTGTATATGATGTAATCTACAGACAGACACTGTATATGATGTAGTCTACAGACAGACATTGTATATGATGTAATCTACAGACACTGTATATGATGTAGTCTACAGACAGACATTGTATATGATGTAGTCTACAGACAGACATTGTATATGATGTAATCTACAGACATTGTATATGATGTAGTCTACAGACAGACATAGTATATGTAGTCTACAGACAGACATTGTATATGATGTAGTCTACAGACATTGTATATGATGTAGTCTACAGACATTGTATATGATGTAGTCTACAGACAGACATTGTATATGATGTAGTCTACAGACATTGTATATGATGTAGTCTACAGACAGACAATGTATATGATGTAGTCTACAGACATTGTATATGATGTAGTCTACAGACAGACATTGTATATGATGTAGTCTACAGACAGACATTGTATATGATGTAGTCTACAGACATTGTAT
This sequence comes from Glandiceps talaboti, assembly GCF_964340395.1. Lineage (NCBI taxonomy): Eukaryota > Metazoa > Hemichordata > Enteropneusta > Spengelidae > Glandiceps > Glandiceps talaboti. The sequence continues at coordinate 2,503,578 of NC_135565.1, read as the reverse complement.
ATGATGTAGTCTACAGACATTGTATATGATGTAGTCTACAGACATTGTATATGATGTAATCTACAGACATTGTATATGATGTAGTCTACAGACAGACATTGTATATGATGTAATCTACAGACATTGTATATGATGTAGTCTACAGACATTGTATATGATGTAATCTACAGACAGACATTGTATATGATGTAGTCTACAGACAGACATTGTATATGATGTACTCTACAGACAGACAATGTATATGATGTAGTCTACAGACATTGTATATGATGTAGTCTACAGACAGACATTGTATATGATGTACTCTACAGACAGACATTGTATATGATGTAGTCTACAGACAGACATTGTATATGATGTAGTGTACAGACAGACATTGTATATGATGTAGTGTACAGACATTGTATATGATGTAATCTACAGACACTGTATATGATGTACTCTACAGACACTGTATATGATGTAGTCTAGAGACATTGTATATGATGTAATCTACAGACACTGTATATGATGTAGTCTATAGACATTGTATATGATGTAGTGTACAGACATTGTATATGATGTAATCTACAGACACTGTATATGATGTAGTCTACAGACAGACATTGTATATGATGTACTCTACAGACAGACACTGTATATGATGTAGTCTACAGACATTGTATATGATGTAATCTACAGACATTGTATATGATGTAGTCTACAGACAGACACTGTATATGATGTAGTCTACAGACAGACATTGTATATGATGTAATCTACAGACAGACACTGTATATGATGTAATCTACAGACATTGTATATGATGTAGTCTACAGACATTGTATATGATGTAGTCTACAGACAGACATTGTATATGATGTAATCTACAGACAGACATTGTATATGATGTAATCTACAGACAGACACTGTATATGATGTAATCTACAGACATTGTATATGATGTAGTCTACAGACATTGTATATGATGTAGTCTACAGACAGACATTGTATATGATGTAATCTACAGACAGACATTGTATATGATGTACTCTACAGACAGACATTGTATATGATGTACTCTACAGACATTGTATATGATGTAATCTACAGACATTGTATATGATGTAATCTACAGACATTGCATATGATGTAGTCTACAGACAGACATTGTATATGATGTAGTCTACAGACATTGTATATGATGTAATCTACAGACATTGTATATGATGTAATCTACAGACATTGCATATGATGTAGTCTACAGACAGACATTGTATATGATGTAATCTACAGACATTGTATATGATGTAGTCTACAGACAGACATTGTATATGATGTAGTCTATAGACATTGTATATGATGTAGTCTACAGACAGACATTGTATATGATGTAGTCTACAGACATTGTATATGATGTAGTCTACAGACATTGTATATGATGTAATCTACAGACACTGTATATGATGTAGTCTACAGCCAGACATTGTATATGATGTAATCTACAGACAGACATTGTATATGATGTAATCTACAGACAGACATTGTATATGATGTAATCTACAGACATTGTATATGATGTAATCTACAGACATTGTATATGATGTAGTCTACAGACATTGTATATGATGTAGTCTACAGACAGACATTGTATATGATGTAGTCTACAGACAGACATTGTATATGATGTACTCTACAGACAGACATTGTATATGATGTAATCTACAGACAGACATTGTATATGATGTAATCTACAGACATTGTATATGATGTAATCTACAGACATTGTATATGATGTAATCTACAGACACTGTATATGATGTAGTCTACAGACAGACATTGTATATGATGTAGTCTACAGACAGACATTGTATATGATGTAGTCTACAGACATTGTATATGATGTAATCTACAGACATTGTATATGATGTAATCTACAGACACTGTATATGATGTAGTCTACAGACAGACATTGTATATGATGTAATCTACAGACAGACATTGTATATGATGTAATCTACAGACATTGTATATGATGTAATCTACAGACATTGTATATGATGTAGTCTACAGACAGACATTGTATATGATGTAATCTACAGACAGACATTGTATATGATGTAGTCTACAGACATTGTATATGATGTAGTCTACAGACAGACATTGTATATGATGTAATCTACAGACAGACATTGTATATGATGTAATCTACAGACATTGTATATGATGTAATCTACAGACATTGTATATGATGTAGTCTACAGACATTGTATATGATGTAATCTACAGACAGATATTGTATATGATGTAATCTACAGACATTGTATATGATGTAGTCTACAGACATTGTATATGATGTAGTCTACAGACAGACATTGTATATGATGTAATCTACAAACAGACATTATATATGATGTACTCTACAGACAGACATTATATATGATGTAATCTACAGACAGACATTGTATATGATGTAGTCTACAGACAGACATTGTATATGATGTACTCTACAGATAGACATTGTATATGATGTAATCTACAGACAGACATTGTATATGATGTAGTCTACAGACAGACATTGTATATGATGTAGTCTACAGACATTGTATATGATGTAGTCTACAGACATTGTATATGATGTACTCTACAGACATTGTATATGATGTAGTCTACAGACATTGTATATGATGTAATCTACAGACACTGTATATGATGTAGTCTAGACAGACATTGTATATGATGTAGTCTACAGACATTGTATATGATGTAATCTACAGACATTGTATATGATGTAGTCTACAGACAGACATTGTATATGATGTAGTCTACAGACAGACATTGTATATGATGTAATCTACAGACAGACACTGTATATGATGTAGTCTACAGACAGACATTGTATATGATGTACTCTACAGACATTGTATATGATGTAGTCTAGACAGACATTGTATATGATGTAGTCTACAGACATTGTATATGATGTAATCTACAGACATTGTATATGATGTAGTCTACAGACAGACATTGTATATGATGTAGTCTACAGACAGACACTGTATATGATGTAATCTACAGACAGACATTGTATATGATGTAGTCTACAGACATTGTATATGATGTAATCTACAGACATTGTATATGATGTAATCTACAGACAGACACTGTATATGATGTAATCTACAGACAGACATTGTATATGATGTAATCTACAGACACTGTATATGATGTAGTCTACAGTCATTGTATATGATGTAGTCTACAGACAGACATTGTATATGATGTAGTCTACAGACACTGTATATGATGTACTCTACAGACATTGTATATGATGTAGTCTACAGACATTGTATATGATGTAATCTACAGACACTGTATATGATGTAGTCTACAGACAGACATTGTATATGATGTAGTCTACAGACAGACACTGTATATGATGTAATCTACAGACAGACATTGTATATGATGTAATCTACAGACAGATAATGTATATGATGTAATCTACAGACATTGTATATGATGTACTCTACAGACACTGTATATGATGTAATCTACAGACACTGTATATGATGTAGTCTACAGACAGACATTGTATATGATGTAGTCTACAGACACTGTATATGATGTACTCTACAGACAGACATTGTATATGATGTAATCTACAGACAGACATTGTATATGATGTAGTCTACAGACAGACATTGTATATGATGTAGTCTACAGACATTGTATATGATGTAGTCTACAGACATTGTATATGATGTACTCTACAGACATTGTATATGATGTAGTCTACAGACATTGTATATGATGTAATCTACAGACACTGTATATGATGTAGTCTAGACAGACATTGTATATGATGTAGTCTACAGACATTGTATATGATGTAATCTACAGACATTGTATATGATGTAGTCTACAGACAGACATTGTATATGATGTAGTCTACAGACAGACATTGTATATGATGTAGTCTACAGACAGACATTGTATATGATGTAATCTACAGACACTGTATATGATGTAGTCTACAGACATTGTATATGATGTAATCTACAGACATTGTATATGATGTAATCTACAGACAGACATTGTATATGATGTAATCTACAGACATTGTATATGATGTAGTCTACAGACATTGTATATGATGTAGTCTACAGACAATGTATATGATGTAGTCTACAGACAGACATTGTATATGATGTAATCTACAGACAGACATTGTATATGATATAATCTACAGACATTGTATATGATGTACTCTACAGACAATGTATATGATGTAGTCTACAGACAGACATTGTATATGATATAATCTACAGACATTGTATATGATGTAGTCTACAGACATTGTATATGATGTAATCTACAGACATTGTATATGATGTAGTCTACAGACAGACATTTTATATGATGTAGTCTACAGACATTGTATATGATATAATCTACAGACATTGTATATGATGTAGTCTACAGACATTGTATATGATGTAATCTACAGACAGACATTGTATATGATGTAGTCTACAGACATTGTATATGTTTTTTGAAATCAAAATACAGTTACTTACCACATGTTTTCGAACTAAGTCTTCATAAGTTTGAGCTAGGAGTGCTTCCTGTGATTGGACATCAAATCCTAAACAAAGATAATACAATGTACTAGTAGTAAGACGTGTACTAATATGATGGACTAAACTGATAATACAGTGTACTATTAAGACTTGTACCAATATGATGAATTTATTGGAGGCATCAAAATTAGGATGATACAAAAATTTCAATGGCCTTTGTGTACAACATGCACAATGAAAAAAATATTGCCAATGGTGTTGTAGCACAACTGTACAGTTTTTAAAAATATTTATCCATATGCTAGTCCATGCTAGCAATAGGTGTTCATTTGCTGAATGACTATCCAGTTGCCTATCCAACCTGTTGCTATCTTTGCGATATATGCGACCATTTGGCTGTTGCTATGGGCATGGTCATGTTGTTAGATATATTTGCATACATTTTTGTATGTTTTTGTTCACTTGTGTATGAATTCCTGCTATTATCTTTGCAATATACATGATCATTTGGCTGTTGCTATGGGTGTGGTCTTGTTGCTAGGGACATTTGCATACATTTTATGAATGTTTATTCAACTGTCTATTAATCTGTTATCTTTGTGAAATACACGGCCATTTGGCCATTGCTATGGGTGTGGTCATGGTTGCTAGGGATATTTCCATACATTTTTGAATGTTTACTCACTTGCCTACCTGATGATGTTATTTGACCAGAATATACTGCCATTTGGTTGTTGCTAAGGGCGTGGTCATGGTTGCTAGGGTCAATTGTGTCAAAATATTTTGGAGAAAATCTGCAGAATAACACTTCTAGAAACATCTCACCAAGTCTCAGTCTCAATGACCAAGCACTTTTTGATATATAAATTTTTGACCAAAAATTACATTTTAACACCTAATTTGCATATTACTGATGAGATCATTATATGCTTAATATTTCTTCATCTATACACCAACAGATGCATCCCTCTTAAATTTCAGCCCAATTTGCTCAGTAGTTTTGGAATTAAAGATTTTTGACTAAAAAAGACGCACTTTTAGCCCTAATTTGCATATTACTAAGGAAATCATCATGTCATGAATAAATCTTAATTTACTCATATCTAAGATTGTTTCCACTAAATTTCATACCAATCTGCACAGTACTTTGGGAGTTTAAGTTTTTTGACCAAAAATCACATTTTTTGACCCAAACCCACATCTCTGATGCAATCATTTTCACTTGAACAATTTCCCAACTAGACACCAGAAGTAACATGACCACCAAATATCAAAGCAATTGGTCTAGCGGTTTTTTACTTTAAGTCGTTTACACACACACACACACACACACAAACACACACACACACACACACTTACACACATGTAGACACACAGACACAGGGCGATCCCTATAGCACTACTGAACCTGAGTTCAGTTCTGCTAAAAAATCACCGCGAACACTGCGTAACATGAAACTGAAAGGTATGACACACATACCCATGGGTTGGACTGTCTCTGATAGTGGTACTTGTATAGTATTATCTTCACCACCAAAATCAATCCCTCCATCATCAATATCGTCATCATCACAATCATTATTCTGGCCGACATCAATATCTGGTGTATCTATTTCCTCTTCTGTGGTTAATTTCTCTAGAGCTGCCAATTCTTCATACCTTCTCTCTTCTCTCTGTATTGTGTATACAGCAATATATATGATGGTGATGTCTAATATAATAATCCTGACAATAACTAAGTACTAGCAGTGCCTTGGTGATGTCTAATATAATAATCCTGACAATAACTAAGTACTAGAAGTTCCTTGGTGATGTCTAATATAATAATTCTGACAATAACTAAGTACTAGCAGTGCCTTGGTGATGTCTAATATAATAATCCTGACAATAACTAAGTACTAGCAGTGCCTTGGTGATGTCTAATATAATAATCCTGACAATAACTAAGTACTAGCAGTGCCTTGGTGATGTCTAATATAATAATCCTGACAATAACTAAGTACTAGCAGTGCCTTGGTGATGTCTAATATAATAACCCTGACAATAACTAAGTACTAGCAGTGCCTTGGTGATGTCTAATATAATAATCCTGACAATAACTAAGTACTAGCAGTGCCTTGGTGATGTCCAATATAATAATTCTGACAATAACTAAGTACTAGCAGTGCCTTGGTGATGTCTAATATAATAATTCTGACAATAACTAAGTACTAGCAGTGCCTTGGTGATGTCCAATATAATAATCCTGACAATAACTAAGTACTAGCAGTGCCTTGGTGATGTCTAATATAATAATCCTGACAATAACTAAGTACTAGCAGTGCCTTGGTGATGTCTAATATAATAATCCTGACAATAACTAAGTACTAGCAGTGCCTTGGTGATGTCTAATATAATAACCCTGACAATAACTAAGTACTAGCAGTGCCTTGGTGATGTCTAATATAATAATCCTGACAATAACTAAGTACTAGCAGTGCCTTGGTGATGTCCAATATAATAATTCTGACAATAACTAAGTACTAGCAGTGCCTTGGTGATGTCTAATATAATAATTCTGACAATAACTAAGTACTAGCAGTGCCTTGGTGATGTCCAATATAATAATCCTGACAATAACTAAGTACTAGCAGTGCCTTGGTGATGTCTAATATAATAATCCTGACAATAACTAAGTACTAGCAGTGCCTTGGTGATGTCCAATATAATAACCCTGACAATAACTAAGTACTAGCAGTGCCTTGGTGATGTCTAATATAATAATCCTCAAAATAACTAAGTACTAGCAGTGCCTTGGTGATGTCCAATATAATAATTCTGACAATAACTAAGTACTAGCAGTGCCTTGGTGATGTCCAATATAATAACCCTGACAATAACTAAGTACTAGCAGTGCCTTGGTGATGTCTAATATAATAATCCTCAAAATAACTAAGTACTAGCAGTGCCTTGGTGATGTCCAATATAATAATCCTGACAATAACTAAGTACTAGCAGTGCCTTGGTGATGTCTAATATAATAATCCTCAAAATAACTAAGTACTAGCAGTGCCTTGGTGATGTCCAATATAATAACCCTGACAATAACTAAGTACTAGCAGTGCCTTGGTGATGTCTAATATAATAATCCTCAAAATAACTAAGTACTAGCAGTGCCTTGGTGATGTCCAATATAATAATTCTGACAATAACTAAGTACTAGCAGTGCCTTGGTGATGTCCAATATAATAACCCTGACAATAACTAAGTACTAGCAGTGCCTTGGTGATGTCTAATATAATAATCCTCAAAATAACTAAGTACTAGCAGTGCCTTGGTGATGTCCAATATAATAATCCTGACAATAACTAAGTACTAGCAGTGCCTTGGTGATGTCTAATATAATAATCCTCAAAATAACTAAGTACTAGCAGTGCCTTGGTGATGTCCAATATAATAATCCTGACAATAACTAAGTACTAGCAGTGCCTTGGTGATGTCCAATATAATAACCCTGACAATAACTAAGTACTAGCAGTGCCTTGGTGATGTCTAATATAATAATCCTCAAAATAACTAAGTACTAGCAGTGCCTTGGTGATGTCCAATATAATAATCCTGACAATAACTAAGTACTAGCAGTGCCTTGGTGATGTCCAATATAATAATTCTGACAATAACTAAGTACTAGCAGTGCCTTGGTGATGTCTAATATAATAATTCTGACAATAACTAAGTACTAGCAGTGCCTTGGTGATGTCCAATATAATAATTCTGACAATAACTAAGTACTAGCAGTGCCTTGGTGATGTCTAATATAATAATTCTGACAATAACTAAGTACTAGCAGTGCCTTGGTGATGTCTAATATAATAACCCTGACAATAACTAAGTACTAGCAGTGCCTTGGTGATGTCTAATATAATAATCCTCAAAATAACTAAGTACTAGCAGTGCCTTGGTGATGTCCAATATAATAATTCTGACAATAACTAAGTACTAGCAGTGCCTTGGTGATGTCTAATATAATAACCCTGACAATAACTAAGTACTAGCAGTGCCTTGGTGATGTCCAATATAATAATCCTGACAATAACTAAGTACTAGCAGTGCCTTGGTGATATCTAATATAATAATTCTGACAATAACTAAGTACTAGCAGTGCCTTGGTGATGTCTAATATAATAACCCTTACAATAACTAAGTACTAGCAGTGCCTTGGTGATGTCTAATATAATAACCCTGACAATAACTAAGTACTAGCAGTGCCTTGGTGATGTCCAATATAATAATTCTGACAATAACTAAGTACTAGCAGTGCCTTGGTGCTGTCTAATATAATAATTCTGACAATAACTAAGTACTAGCAGTGCCTTGGTGATGTCCAATATAATAATTCTGACAATAACTAAGTACTAGCAGTGCCTTGGTGCTGTCTAATATAATAATTCTGACAATAACTAAGTACTAGCAGTGCCTTGGTGATGTCTAATATAATAATTCTGACAATAACTAAGTACTAGCAGTGCCTTGGTGATGTCTAATATAATAACCCTGACAATAACTAAGTACTAGCAGTGCCTTGGTGCTGTCTAATATAATAACCCTGACAATAACTAAGTACTAGCAGTGCCTTGGTGATGTCTAATATAATAATCCTCAAAATAACTAAGTACTAGCAGTGCCTTGGTGATGTCCAATATAATAATTCTGACAATAACTAAGTACTAGCAGTGCCTTGGTGCTGTCTAATATAATAATTCTGACAATAACTAAGTACTAGCAGTGCCTTGGTGATGTCTAATATAATAATTCTGACAATAACTAAGTACTAGCAGTGCCTTGGTGATGTCTAATATAATAACCCTTACAATAACTAAGTACTAGCAGTGCCTTGGTGATGTCTAATATAATAACCCTGACAATAACTAAGTACTAGCAGTGCCTTGGTGATGTCCAATATAATAATTCTGACAATAACTAAGTACTAGCAGTGCCTTGGTGCTGTCTAATATAATAATTCTGACAATAACTAAGTACTAGCAGTGCCTTGGTGCTGTCTAATATAATAATTCTGACAATAACTAAGTACTAGCAGTGCCTTGGTGATGTCTAATATAATAATTCTGACAATAACTAAGTACTAGCAGTGCCTTGGTGCTGTCTAATATAATAATTCTGACAATAACTAAGTACTAGCAGTGCCTTGGTGATGTCTAATATAATAATTCTGACAATAACTAAGTACTAGCAGTGCCTTGGTGATGTCCAATATAATAATCCTTACAATAACTAAGTACTAGCAGTGCCTTGGTGATGTCCAATATAATAATTCTGACAATAACTAAGTACTAGCAGTGCCTTGGTGATGTCCAATATAATAATCCTTACAATAACTAAGTACTAGCAGTGCCTTGGTGATGTCCAATATAATAATTCTGACAATAACTAAGTACTAGAAGTGCCTTGGTGATGTCTAATATAATAATCCTTACAATAACTAAGTACTAGAAGTGCCTTGGTGATGTCCAATATAATAATCCTTACAATAACTAAGTACTAGAAGTGCCTTGGTGATGTCCAATATAATAATCCTTACAATAACTAAGTACTAGAAGTGCCTTGGTGCTGTCTAATATAATAATTCTGACAATAACTAAGTACTAGCAGTGCCTTGGTGCTGTCTAATATAATAATTCTGACAATAACTAAGTACTAGCAGTGCCTTGGTGATGTCTAATATAATAATTCTGACAATAACTAAGTACTAGCAGTGCCTTGGTGATGTCTAATATAATAATCCTGACAATAACTAAGTACTAGAAGTGCCTTGGTGATGTCTAATATAATAATTCTGACAATAACTAAGTACTAGAAGTGCCTTGGTGATGTCTAATATAATAATCCTGACAATAACTAAGTACTAGAAGTGCCTTGGTGATGTCTAATATAATAATCCTGACAATAACTAAGTACTAGCAGTGCCTTGGTGCTGTCTAATATAATAATTCTGACAATAACTAAGTACTAGAAGTGCCTTGGTGATGTCTAATATAATAATCCTGACAATAACTAAGTACTAGAAGTGCCTTGGTGATGTCTAATATAATAATTCTGACAATAACTAAGTACTAGAAGTGCCTTGGTGATGTCTAATATAATAATTCTGACAATAACTAAGTACTAGCAGTGCCTTGGTGATGTCTAATATAATAATTCTGACAATAACTAAGTACTAGAAGTGCCTTGGTGATGTCTAATATAATAATTCTGACAATAACTAAGTACTAGAAGTGCCTTGGTGATGTCTAATATAATAATCCTTACAATAACTAAGTACTAGCAGTGCCTTGGTGATGTCCAATATAATAATCCTGACAATAACTAAGTACTAGCAGTGCCTTGGTGATGTCTAATATAATAATCCTGACAATAACTAAGTACTAGCAGTGCCTTGGTGATGTCTAATATAATAATTCTGACAATAACTAAGTACTAGCAGTGCCTTGGTGATGTCCAATATAATAATTCTGACAATAACTAAGTACTAGCAGTGCCTTGGTGATGTCTAATATAATAATCCTTACAATAACTAAGTACTAGAAGTGCCTTGGTGATGTCCAATATAATAATTCTGACAATAACTAAGTACTAGCAGTGCCTTGGTGATGTCTAATGTAATAACCCTGACAATAACTAAGTACTAGCAGTGCCTTGGTGATGTCCAATATAATAATTCTGACAATAACTAAGTACTAGCAGTGCCTTGGTGATGTCTAATATAATAACCCTGACAATAACTAAGTACTAGCAGTGCCTTGGTGATGTCCAATATAATAATTCTGACAATAACTAAGTACTAGCAGTGCCTTGGTGATGTCTAATATAATAACCCTGACAATAACTAAGTACTAGCAGTGCCTTGGTGATGTCCAATATAATAACCCTGACAATAACTAAGTACTAGAAGTGCCTTGGTGATGTCCAATATAATAATCCTGACAATAACTAAGTACTAGCAGTGCCTTGGTGATGTCCAATATAATAATCCTCAAAATAACTAAGTACTAGCAGTGCCTTGGTGATGTCTAATATAATAACCCTGACAATAACTAAGTACTAGCAGTGCCTTGGTGATGTCTAATATAATAACCCTGACAATAACTAAGTACTAGCAGTGCCTTGGTGATGTCCAATATAATAATTCTGACAATAACTAAGTACTAGCAGTGCCTTGGTGATGTCTAATATAATAACCCTGACAATAACTAAGTACTAGCAGTGCCTTGGTGATGTCTAATATAATAATCCTGACAATAACTAAGTACTAGCAGTGCCTTGGTGATGTCTAATATAATAATTCTGACAATAACTAAGTACTAGCAGTGCCTTGGTGATGTCTAATATAATAACCCTGACAATAACTAAGTACTAGCAGTGCCTTGGTGATGTCTAATATAATAATTCTGACAATAACTAAGTACTAGCAGTGCCTTGGTGATGTCTAATATAATAATTCTGACAATAACTAAGTACTAGCAGTGCCTTGGTGATGTCCAATATAATAATTCTGACAATAACTAAGTACTAGCAGTGCCTTGGTGATGTCCAATATAATAATTCTGACAATAACTAAGTACTAGCAGTGCCTTGGTGATGTCTAATATAATAATTCTGACAATAACTAAGTACTAGCAGTGCCTTGGTGATGTCTAATATAATAACCCTGACAATAACTAAGTACTAGCAGTGCCTTGGTGATGTCTAATATAATAATTCTGACAATAACTAAGTACTAGCAGTGCCTTGGTGATGTCCAATATAATAACCCTGACAATAACTAAGTACTAGCAGTGCCTTGGTGATGTCTAATATAATAATCCTGACAATAACTAAGTACTAGCAGTGCCTTGGTGATGTCTAATATAATAATCCTGACAATAACTAAGTACTAGCAGTGCCTTGGTGATGTCTAATATAATAACCCTGACAATAACTAAGTACTAGCAGTGCCTTGGTGATGTCCAATATAATAATTCTGACAATAACTAAGTACTAGCAGTGCCTTGGTGATGTCTAATATAATAATTCTGACAATAACTAAGTACTAGCAGTGCCTTGGTGATGTCCAATATAATAATTCTGACAATAACTAAGTACTAGCAGTGCCTTGGTGATGTCTAATATAATAATTCTGACAATAACTAAGTACTAGCAGTGCCTTGGTGATGTCCAATATAATAATTCTGACAATAACTAAGTACTAGCAGTGCCTTGGTGATGTCTAATATAATAATTCTGACAATAACTAAGTACTAGCAGTGCCTTGGTGATGTCCAATATAATAATTCTGACAATAACTAAGTACTAGCAGTGCCTTGGTGATGTCTAATATAATAACCCTGACAATAACTAAGTACTAGAAGTGCCTTGGTGATGTCTAATATAATAATTCTGACAATAACTAAGTACTAGCAGTGCCTTGGTGATGTCTAATATAATAACCCTGACAATAACTAAGTACTAGCAGTGCCTTGGTGATGTCTAATATAATAATCCTGACAATAACTAAGTACTAGCAGTGCCTTGGTGATGTCTAATATAATAATCCTGACAATAACTAAGTACTAGCAGTGCCTTGGTGATGTCCAATATAATAATTCTGACAATAACTAAGTACTAGCAGTGGCTTGGTGATGTCTAATATAATAACCCTGACAATAACTATATAAATAGTGGTCAGATAAAGATGACACTCATTATACTAGATGACTTTGACCTACTCTGTATATAAATAGTGGTCAGATTAAGATGACACTCATTATACTAGATGACTTTGACCTACTCTGTATATAAATAGTGGTCAGATTAAGATGACACTCATTATACTAGATGACTTTGACCTACTCTGTATATAAATAGTGGTCAGATTAAGATGACACTCATTATACTAGATGACTTTGACCTACTCTGGATATAAATAGTGGTCAGATTAAGATGACACTCATTATACTAGATGACTTTGACCTACTCTGTATATAAATAGTGGTCAGATTAAGATGACACTCATTATACTAGATGACTTTGACCTACTCTGCATATAAATAGTGGTCAGATTAAGATGACAGTCATTATACTAGATGACTTTGACCTACTCTGTATATAAATAGTGGTCAGATTAAGATGACACTCATTATACTAGATGACTTTGACTTACTCTGTATATAAATAGTGGTCAGATTAAGATGACACTCTTTATGCTAGATGATTTTGACCGTGTAACATACAACCATAGCTCATAGCACCTATCAAACTACCATTTTAGAGAGTATTACAGATTGCTCATCTCCTAATGTTGGACTACGGTATTATGAATATACAGGAAAGAAATTTGGTATGTCCAGTTTCTGCATGGCATTGTGAAATATACTGTAGTTATAAGTGACAACTATAGAACTTACCAGTATTTTAAGATTGTCTTGTATTTTGGCTTGTCTGATTTTGTATTCATTCCAAAAAAGAATCTCAAATTCTCCATAGAGTGGTACTTTCAACGGATTTTTTGGAAACTTTGTAACATGTGAAAAATCTAATAATGAATAACAAAATAGAACAAAACATTTACATTGTATTTTCAATTACAAGATAAAGTGTTCATAACTTGAAGGACATTTTGATGACTAGATAAAGTGTTCATAACTTGAAGGACATTTTGATGACTAGATAAAGTGTTCATAACTTGAAGGACATTTTGATGACTAGATAAAGTGTTCATAACTTGAAGGACACTTTGATGACTAGATAAAGTGTTCATAACTTGAAGGACATTTTGATGACTAGATAAAGTGTTAATAACTTGAAGGACATTTTGATGACAAGATAAAGTGTTCATAACTTGAAGGACATTTTGATGACGAGATAAAGTGTTCATAACTTAAAGGACATTTTGATGACAAGATAAAGTGTTCATAACTTAAAGGACATTTTGATGACAAGATAAAGTGTTCATAACTTAAAGGACATTTTGATGACAAGATAAAGTGTTCATAACTTGAAGGACATTTTGATGACTAGATAAAGTGTTCATAACTTAAAGGACATTTTGATGACAAGATAAAGTATTCATAACTTGAAGGACATTTTGATGACAAGATAAAGTGTTCATAACCTGAAGGACATTTTGATGACTAGATAAAGTGTTCATAACTTGAAGGATATTTTGATGACTAGATAAAGTGTTCATAACTTGAAGGACATTTTGATGACAAGATAAAGTGTTCATAACTTGAAGGACATTTTGATGACAAGATAATTTAAAGTGTTCATAACTTAAAGGACATTTTGATGACTAGATAAAGTGTTCATAACTTAAAGGACATTTTGATGACTAGATAAAGGGTTCATAACTTGAAGGATATTTTGATGACTAAATTCTTAATCCAAGAAATTGTCTCCACAATGCTTGTGTTACTCTGTAACTAAGGTCCAACTTTTGATTGTATAATAAATATACAAAAATAAGGGACAAAAAACTTATTTAGGGCTAAAAACTTGTGATTATCATAGTACTCTTTGGTTTACCACCCTCAGTTGAGGCAATAGTATAACACTGGTTGGTTTACCACCCTCAGTTGAGGCTGTATGTGAAGTCAGTGATTGCTATAGAGGCTGTATGTGAAGTCAGTAGTTGCTATAGAGACTATGTGGTCAGTAGTTGCTATAGAGACTGTATGTGAAGTCAGTAGTTGCTATAGAGACTGTATGTGAAGTCAGTAGTTGCTATACAGACTGTACATGTATGTGGTCAGTAGTTGCTATAGAGACTGTATGCGAGGTCAGTAGTTGCTATAGAGACTGTATGTAAAGTCAGTAGTTGCTATAGAGACTGTATGTGAAGTCAGTAGTTACCATTATGATAGTGATTGTATGCGAGGTCAGTAGTTGCCATAGTGATATTAAATCAGCTGTCTCTGTATGCTACTTACATGCTTTTTCTATAAATTCATCAATTGGTGTGATGTTAGTTTTAACTCTGGTATTATTTCTCTTCCTCTTCTTAGTTTGTAGGTTTGTAGGAATCTTGAATGTCTTAGCTGGAACAAAACCAAACAAAACATACAATTACATATTTTCTCAATGTTTTTCTTTTTTTTTCTCAGAAATTTGCTCTTTCAGATAACCAATGTAATAATAACAGTGAACCATATGCCCCATGACTGCATGTGTAAGTACAATGTACTTTTTATATTTGCACTCATGCTTGCAGTGTTTTCTGTTGCACTGTTTCACTTGCTACACTCATGATAGTACTTCCTGAGAACACTGCAAGCACTTGTGCAAATCCCTGAGTATGCCATACTTGTACCCATATAATGTCATGGGGTATTCCTTAGATATCAGTTTTCACACTATACTTGTACCCATATAATGTCATGGGGTATTCCTAAGATATCAGTTTTCACACTATACTTGTACCCATATAATGTCATGGGGTATTCCTAAGATATCAGTTTTCACACTATACTTGTACCCATATAATGTCATGGGGTATTCCTAAGATATCAGTTTTCACACTATACTTGTACCCATATAATGTCATGGGGTATTCCTTAGATATCAGTTTTCACACTATACTTGTACCCATATAATGTCATGGGGTATTCCTTAGATATCAGTTTTCACACTATACTTGTACCCATATAATGTCATGGGGTATTCCTTAGATATCAGTTTTCACACTATACTTGTACCCATATAATGTCATGGGGTATTCCTAAGATATCAGTTTTCACACTATACTTGTACCCATATAATGTCATGGGGTATTCCTTAGATATCAGTTTTCACACTATACTTGTACCCATATAATGTCATGGGGTATTCCTAAGATATCAGTTTTCACACTATACTTGTACCCATATAATGTCATCAGGGGTATTCCTAAGATATCAGTTTTCACACTATACTTGTACCCATATAATGTCATGGGGTATTCCTAAGATATCAGTTTTCACACTATACTTGTACCCATATAATGTCATGGGGTATTCCTAAGATATCAGTTTTCACACTATACTTGTACCCATATAATGTCTTGGGGTATTCCTAAGATATCAGTTTAACACTATACTTGTACCCATATAATGTCATGGGGTATTCCTAAGATATCAGTTTTCACACTATACTTGTACCCATATAATGTCATGGGGTATTCCTAAGATATCAGTTTTCACACTATACTTGTACCCATATAATGTCATGGGGTATTCCTAAGATATCAGTTTTCACACTATACTTGTACCCATATAATGTCATCAGGGGTATTCCTAAGATATCAGTTTTCACACTATACTTGTACCCATATAATGTCATCAGGGGTATTCCTAAGATATCAGTTTTCACACTATACTTGTTATACCCATATAATGTCATGGGGTATTCCTAAGATATCAGTTTTCACACTATACTTGTACCCATATAATGTCATCAGGGGTATTCCTGAGGTATCAGTTTTCACACTATACTTGTACCCATATAATGTCATGGGGTATTCCTGAGGTATCAGTTTCCTTAGCTTAGAAGATACTATATTCTATTTCAACACATTTTTTTTACCTTTTTTGAATGGTTTCTCTGCCAGTCCTGCAGAATCATATGCATCTAATGCTTTCCACGGATCAATAGTTGGTTTTTCAGTTTGCAATTGTATTTTTTCAATTCCTCTTCTCTCTCTCAGACCATGTCTGCTTTCAACAACCTACAAAACAGTAAAAAAAAAAACTACCAATGGCACTGTAGTACAGCTGAAGTTGGCTGTTGCTATGGGCGAGGTCTTGTTGCTGGGCAAATTTGCATATATTTTTTAATCTTTATTAATTTGACTACCCTTTCCAGTTTTCATCTTTCCAATTATGTATACCATCATTTAGCCATTGCTATGGGTGTGGTCCTTTTGCTAGGTATATTTGCATACATATTTTGAATATCTATTTACTTACCTACCCATCCCTGTTATCCTCTATAATATGCATCATCATTTCACTGTGTCCATTGAAATGTATTAAGTTAGATAATTTACCTGTGATTGGTTGCCATCATGTACAGGTGAACCATTGAAATGTATTAAGTTAGATAATTTACCTGTGATTGGTTGCCATCATGTACAGGTGAACCATTGAAATGTATTAAGTTAGATAATTTACCTGTGATTGGTTGCCATCATGTACAGGTAAGCCATTGAAATGTATTAAGTTACATAATTTACCTGTGATTGGTTGCCATCATGTACAGGTAAACCATTGAAATGTATTAAGTTAGATAATTTACCTGTGATTGGTTGCCATCATGTACAGGTAAACCATTGAAATGTATTAAGTTAGATAATTTACCTGTGATTGGTTGCCATCATGTACAGGTGAATCATTGAAATGTATTAAGTTAGATAATTTACCTGTGATTGGTTGCCATCATGTACAGGTGAACCATTGAAATGTATTAAGTTAGATAATTTACCTGTGATTGGTTGCCATCATGTACAGGTAAGCCATTGAAATGTATTAAGTTACATAATTTACCTGTGATTGGTTGCCATCATGTACAGGTAAACCATTGAAATGTATTAAGTTAGATAATTTACCTGTGATTGGTTGCCATCATGTACAGGTAAACCATTGAAATGTATTAAGTTAGATAATTTACCTGTGATTGGTTGCCATCATGTACAGGTGAACCATTGAAATGTATTAAGTTAGATAATTTACCTGTGATTGGTTGCCATCATGTACAGGTGAACCACTGAAATGTATTAAGTTAGATAATTTACCTGTGATTGGTTGCCATCATGTACAGGTGAACCATTGAAATGTATTAAGTTAGATAATTTACCTGTGATTGGTTGCCATCATGTACGGGTGAACCATTGAAATGTATTAAGTTAGATAATTTACCTGTGATTGGTTGCCATCATGTACGGGTGAACCATTGAAATGTATTAAGTTAGATAATTTACCTGTGATTGGTTGCCATCATGTACAGGTGAACCATTGAAATGTATTAAGTTAGAAAATTTACCTGTGATTGGTTGCCATCATGTACGGGTAAACCATTGAAATGTATTAAGTTAGATAATTTACCTGTGATTGGTTGCCATCATGTACGGGTGAACCATTGAAATGTATTAAGTTAGATAATTTACCTGTGATTGGTTGCCATCATGTACAGGTGAACCATTGAAATGTATTAAGTTAGATAATTTACCTGTGATTGGTTGCCATCATGTACAGGTGAACCATTGAAATGTATTAAGTTAGATAATTTACCTGTGATTGGTTGCCATCATGTACAGGTGAACCATTGAAATGTATTAAGTTAGATAATTTACCTGTGATTGGTTGCCATCATGTACAGGTTAACCATTGAAATGTATTAAGTTAGATAATTTACCTGTGATTGGTTGCCATCATGTACGGGTAAACCATTGAAATGTATTAAGTTAGATAATTTACCTGTGATTGGTTGCCATCATGTACAGGTGAACCATTGAAATGTATTAAGTTAGATAATTTACCTGTGATTGGTTGCCATCATGTACAGGTAAACCATTGAAATGTATTAAGTTAGATAATTTACCTGTGATTGGTTGCCATCATGTACAGGTGAACCATTGAAATGTATTAAGTTAGATAATTTACCTGTGATTGGTTGCCATCATGTACGGGTAAACCATTGAAATGTATTAAGTTAGATAATTTACCTGTGATTGGTTGCCATCATGTACAGGTGAACCATTGAAATGTATTAAGTTAGATAATTTACCTGTGATTGGTTGCCATCATGTACAGGTGAGGTGGGCCATTGAAATGTATTAAGTTAGATAATTTACCTGTGATTGGTTGCCATCATGTACAGGTGAACCATTGAAATGTATTAAGTTAGATAATTTACCTGTGATTGGTTGCCATCATGTACAGGTGAACCATTGAAATGTATTAAGTTAGATAATTTACCTGTGATTGGTTGCCATCATGTACGGGTGAACCATTGAAATGTATTAAGTTAGATAATTTACCTGTGATTGGTTGCCATCATGTACAGGTAAACCATTGAAATGTATTAAGTTAGATAATTTACCTGTGATTGGTTGCCATCATGTACGGGTAAGTCATTCTCAAAGGGCACTGCTTCATCAACATCAAAATCATCTGAAGGATAAACAAAAAAAAGTGTCAAAGGCATTGTAATTAAAATAGTGTCAATGGCATTGTAATTTGTAGTTAAAATAGTTCCAGTGGCACTGTAGTTAAAATAGTGCCAGTGGCATTGTAGATAAAACTGGTGTCAATGGCATTGTAGTTAAAATATTTCCAATGGCATTGTAGTGCCAGTAGCATTGTAGTTAAAATAGTGCCAATGGCGTTGTAGTTAAAATAGTGCCAGTGGCATTGTAGTTAAAATAATGCCAGTAGCATTGTAGTTAAAATAGTGTCAATGGCATTGTAGTTAAAATAGTGCCAGTGGTATTGTAGTTAAAATAGTGCCAATGGCATTGTAGTTAAAATAGTGCCAATGGCGTCATAGTTAAAATAGTGCCAATGGCGTTGTAGTTAAAATAGTGCCAATGGCATTGTAGCTAGAATAGTGCCAATGGCGTCATAGTTAAAATAGTGCCAATGGCGTTGTAGTTAAAATAGTGCCAATGGCATTGTAGCTAGAATAGTGCCAATGGCGTCATAATTAAAATAGTGCCAATGGCATTGTAGTTAAAATAGTGCCAATGGCATTGTAGCTAGAATAGTGCCAATGGCGTCATAGTTAAAATAGTGCCAATGGCGTCATAGTTAAAATAGTGCCAATGGCATTGTAGTTAAAATAGTGCCAATGGCATTGTACTTAAAAAAAGTGCCAACGGCATTGTAGCTAGAATAGTGCCAATGGCATTGTAGTTAAAATAGTGCCAGTAGCATTGTAGTTAAAATAGTACCAGTAGCATTGTAGTTAAAATAGTGCCAGTGGCATTGTAGTTAAAATAATGCCAGTGGCATTGTAGTTAAAATAGTACCAGTAGCATTGTAGTTAAAATAATGCCAGTGGCATTGTAGTTAAAATAATGCCAGTGGCATTGTAGTTAAAATAGTACCAGTAGCATTGTAGTTAAAATAGTACCAGTAGCATTGTAGTTAAAATAGTGCCAGTGTAGATAAAATAGTACCAGTGGCATTGTAGTTAAAATAATGCCAGTGGCATTGTAGTTAAAATAGTGCCAGTGGCATTGTAGTTAAAATAGTGCCAGTGGCATTGTAATTAAAATAGTACCAGTGGCATTGTAGTTAAAATAGTGCCAGTGGCATTGTAGTTAAAATAGTGCCAGTGGCATTGTAGTTAAAATAGTGCCAGTGGCATTGTAGTTAAAATAGTGTCAATGGCATTGTAGTTAAAATAGTGCCAGTGGTATTGTAGTTAAAATAGTGCCAATGGCATTGTAGTTAAAATAGTGCCAATGGCGTCATAGTTAAAATAGTGCCAATGGCGTTGTAGTTAAAATAGTGCCAATGGCATTGTAGCTAGAATAGTGCCAATGGCGTCATAGTTAAAATAGTGCCAATGGCGTTGTAGTTAAAATAGTGCCAATGGCATTGTAGCTAGAATAGTGCCAATGGCGTCATAATTAAAATAGTGCCAATGGCATTGTAGTTAAAATAGTGCCAGTGGCATTGTAGTTAAAATAGTGCCAGTGGCATTGTAGTTAAAAAAAGTGCCAGTGGCATTGTAGTTAAAATAGTGCCAGTGGCATTGTAGTTAAAATAGTACCAGTGGCATTGCAGTTAAAATAGTACCAGTGGCATTGTAGTTAAAATAGTACCAGGGGCATTGTAGTTAAAATAGTGCCAGTGGCATTGCAGTTAAAATAGTACCAGTGGCATTGTAGTTAAAATAGTACCAGTGGCATTGTAGTTAAAATAGTACCAGTGGCATTGTAGTTAAAATAGTGCCAGTGGCATTGTAGTTAAAATAATGCCAGTAGCATTGTAGTTAAAATAGTACCAGTGGCATTGTAGTTAAAATAGTACCAGTGGCATTGTAGTTAAAATAGTACCAGTGGCATTGTCGTTAAAATAGTACCAGTGGCATTGTAGTTAAAATAGTACCAGTGGCATTGTAGTTAAAATAGTACCAGTGGCATTGTAGTTGAAATAGTGCCAGTGGCATTGTAGTTAAAATAATGCCAATGGCATTGTAGTTAAAATAGTACCAGTGGCATTGTAGTTAAAATAGTACCAGTGGCGTTGTAGTTGAAATAGTGCCAGTGGCATTGTAGTTAAAATAGTACCAGTGGCATTGTAGTTGAAATAGTGCCAGTGGCATTGTAGTTAAAATAATGCCAATGGCATTGTAGTTAAAATAGTACCAGTGGCATTGTAGTTAAAATAGTACCAGTGGCGTTGTAGTTGAAATAGTGCCAGTGGCATTGTAGTTAAAATAATGCCAATGGCATTGTAGTTAAAATAATGCCAGTGGCATTGTAGTTAAAATAGTACCAGTGGCGTTGTAGTTGAAATAGTGCCAGTAGCATTGCAGTTAAAATAGTACCAGTGGCGTTGTAGTTGAAATAGTACCAGTGGCATTGTAGTTAAAATAGTACCAGTGGCGTTGTAGTTGAAATAGTGCCAGTGGCATTGTAGTTAAAATAATGCCAATGGCATTGTAGTTAAAATAATGCCAGTGGCATTGTAGTTAAAATAGTACCAGTGGCGTTGTAGTTGAAATAGTGCCAATGGCATTGCAGTTAAAATAATGCCAATGGCATTGTAGTTAAAATAGTACCAGTGGCATTGTAGTTGAAATAGTGCCAATGGCATTGCAGTTAAAATAGTTCCAGTGGCATTGTAGTTGAAATAGTGCCAGTGGCATTGTAGTTGAAATAGTGCCAATGGCATTGTAGTTGAAATAGTACCAGTGGCATTGTAGTTAAAATAATGCCAGTGACATTGTAGTTAAAATAGTACCAGTGGCATTGTAGTTGAAATAGTGCCAGTGGCATTGTAGTTGAAATAGTGCCAGTGGCATTGTAGTTGAAATAGTACCAGTGGCATTGTAGTTGAAATAGTGCCAATGGCATTGTAGTTGAAATAGTACCAGTGGCATTGTAGTTACAAGTCATTGAGAATGACACAGTCCCCGCTATAATTGGGTTTTAAGGAATTATCACTATTCTGATCACGCAACAACATTTGTGAACCTAAAACAAACAGACTTAGATATGTTGTGTGTGCTTGTTGGACATGGAATATGCCTCCAACAATAAAGGATTGGTTGGGTATGGGGGATCATATCACGATGAAAATGGAGTCTGAGTTATGGCTTTGGACATGGAAAATTCACAAACAAAATGGCTGCCAGGCAGCCATATTGGATCGTATCACGACGAAAATGGATATGCACATGTATGTCATAGAACACTGTCCTAATGCCAACTTTAAATGAGATCTGTTCAAGCATGTCTGAGTTATGGCTTTGGACATGAAAATTCACAAACAAAATGGCTACCAGGCAGCCATATTGGATCGTATCACAATGAAAATGGATATGCACATGTATGTCATAGAAAACTGTCCTAATACCAACTTTGAATGAGATCTGTTAAAGCATGTCTGAGTTATGGCTCTAGACAGGGAAAATTTGCAAACAAAATGGCTGCTAGGCAGCCATATTGGATCGTATCATGACAACAATGAATATGCACATGTATGTCATAGAACACTGTCCTAATACCAACTTTGAATGAGATCTGTTAAAGCATGTCTGAGTTATGGCTCTAGACAGGGAAAATTTGCAAACAAAATGGTTGCTAGGCGGCCATATTGGATCGTATCATAAAACAAATTGGCGTGCATATGTATGCCATAGTATTTTGCCCCTGTACCAAGTTTGATAAAAATCTGTCCAGGCATCTCCAAGAAACAGCTGCGGACGGACGGACGGACGGACGGACGTATGGACAGACGGAACCCAATCCATAAGTCCCCGTTCCGGACTTCGTCCGCGGGGACTAAAAATAGTGCCAGTGGCATTGTAGTTAAAATAGTGCCAATGACATTGTCGTTAAAAAAAGTGTCAATGGCATTGTAGCTAGAATAGTGCCAATGGCATTGTAGTTAAAATAGTGCCAATGTCACTGTAGCTAGAATAGTGCCAATGGCGTCATAGTTAAAATAGTGCCAATGGCATTGTAGTTACAGCTGAATCATCGAGGGATCGCCGAACGACTTTGCTTATCATACACATTTTATGTTCGCCAAGACATTACAAATATAAACAACACCACACTTCTGCCGACAAAAAGGCACTATATGTGCACACACATATCACCACAGGGAACCATGCAAACCGACTGTCATATATTAGGATAAATGGAAGTACATGTATACACAATAAAAGAGACCCACTTCCACTCATCATCAATGAATATACGATGCATTCGTGCTCATACTCATCGATTGCATTGACCCGTCACGTTTGAGGGAACTAGACACATCGTGATAACTGTGGTCTTCACAACATTATTTTGCATAAATTTCACCAGTGGGATCTGTAAGTGGGGTTTCAAAGATATCGGCACTGCGGGAAATCAAAACACTTCTCTGTGCCATAACAAAGCGTCATTATTATATAGGTCGTTTATTGCAGTCCATGGCCATTGGCCCAAAATGCAATACATTTACATAATTACATTCACTTGTTAAAAGCAGAAAAAAGGAAAACAAAATGTCGCTCACAACAAAGAATCTGCTTCTTTCCTCAGAGAAAGAGCATGAAAAAGAAATACAGCCAACTTTTGCAATATATCTCCGTTCTCACTATGCATTATTTCAATAAACTTTTCGTAGGATGGTGGTGAATAATAATAGGCAGGAATATATTTGTTGCGATATTGGTTGAAAAAGGTACATTTCAGAAGAAAGTGGAATTCATCCTCAACTTCTCTAAAATCACAAAGTTTACAAATACGATCCTGTCTCTCTATGCCATATTTTCTCTCACTTTCGATTTTTAAGCAATGTGCAGAACACCTGAAACGTGCTAACATCTTCCGATGTTTGTCAATGGTAACAGAGAACAAATACTTTTCAGGTTGCAGCAGGGATTTGAAATTTCTGTAATTTTCTAGTTTATCTAAGGTTGATATTTCACTGTGCCAATTTAAAAATAAAAACTGTTTAAATCTAGTGGTGAATGTGCCTATAAAAAGGTCTATATTGTCAACTTCCTGTGCGTCCCATACATCTTGTAAACCAGAAATAGAGAGTAAGGTTCGTACTTCTCTGACCCATGTACCCTTAGATCTTAAACCAGAGTTTTCAATTTGGTAAAGCATATTATAGCATTTTTTTGGGTATCTATAATTTGGCATATTTACAAGTTTGGCCCAATATTTAATACATTTTTTTGCTGTTATTAGATATATTGGGTATCTCCCACATTCACCAAGAACAGCACAATTTGGAGCGCAATGTGGAAGCCCTAAAAATATTCTGCATGCTAAAAGCTGTACCCTTTCTAGTGACAAGTAACTTTGAAAACCCCATAGTTCAGATCCATACGTCAAAATTGGTGAAATCATTGAATCAAACAACTTAAAGAAAGTATCATATGACAAGGTACCAACTCTACTACACTTGCTCCAGGCGTTTATAAAAGCTTTTCTGCCCTGTTGTGATAGCAATTTGGTGGCTTGAAACCACTTTAAACGACATGATAACAATAATCCTAGGTATTTGTAGTATGAAACAACTTCAAGTGCCTTCCCGTTAAAAACCCATTTTTCTCTCTTTGACACAAATCCCCCATTTTTGAAAACTACTATTTTTGTCTTAGATAAATTGACAGTCATCTGCCATTTACTACAGTATTCACTTAGAGTGGTTAATAATTTTTGAAGTCCTATAATTGTGTCAGAAAACATTACAACATCGTCTGCAAATAGTAAACACATGATTTCAACTAAGTCTGGGGACAGCTGCACTCCACGCTGGCCAGTAACATGGATTTCCCTTGCTAATTCATTGATAAAAAATGAAAATAAGAAGGGGCTAAGCATACACAAAGCATACACAAAGCGTCATTGATACTGTTTCAACTTCCATGTTTTGACTGTCACACTACGACAGTGATGAACACGTTAGCGGCTTTCACAGTCATTCATGTTTCAATATCACTTGAAAACATCTACAAATCTGTTTGGAATTACTAAACTATTGCTGAGTAATTATTTCAGGCGATCAAACTTTTTGGTTTTCACGTTAAACAGAAGTTCCTGAAATCAAAAGACTTTTTACGGTTTGTTTTGTCATCCCGACTATAGTATAAATGATGATACTTGGACGCACACGTCAACCAATTTCTTCCGACTTGGATGATACACGTAAACCGACTGCCAAAGCAAGGGGTTACACTGTACATGTAATATTGCAGACATTGTTTGTTTTCTTGTACCTGCAACTCTAGCTTTGAGGATTACCTTATGCCAAATTCTAGACGGGTAGGCTGTTTAGACACGATGAGGTCCAACGTACGCAAATATAAACAACAACACTGCACTCTATACTACGTACGTAACGGCATGTGACCTTGTCAACGAAAATTACCAAAGGTGCCATGGTACAAGCCGATCGTTCAATCGTAGTGGCAACACTTACATTGTATAGGACATTCACGATAATTGAGTTGAATAGACTATGGAGAGGGCATCGCTAAAATGCTCCTAAGGTTCTAAGTTAGGCCACGTTTGGGTGAAAATTACGATGATGAGATGTCACGTTTGACGTGACCTCTAAACTTCGACTAAATTGTCATAGATAGCGTGGTATTGCGAACGTTTTTTCAGTACTAACAACAAGTTGATCGTTCGACTGATGTTGATTCAATCCTTCTATTAACGCGAAAACCAAAAAGTTCGATCGCCTGAAACATGTGAAATAATTATTCAGCAGCAGTTTAGTAATTCCAAACAGATTTGTAGATGTTTTCAAGTGATAGTCGAAACATGTGTGACTGTGAAAGCCGCTATAACGTGTTCATCACTGTCGTGGTGCGACAGTCAAAATCAACTGTGTATAAATTATGGAAACGTGCGAATAAAACGAAAACGAAGAAATTACGTTTCTTGTGCGTCAGTTTTAAAATGACACGGTCCCTAAGTTTGATGTTGCGGCATACTGTCAAGCATGAAGCAACACGTTAATCGTACGTAACAGATACTAACTACATGCAGGATCGGACACACTTCAAGTTCAGTTACAGTCACTAATACCAAGCTAATAGGTAATACGTAGGCTAAAACCATCGATGATTCAGCAAGAATTATGAGACACTCCCGACAGTTTAAAACTAAGACCAAAACCAGAACTTCAAAATCAACATGTACAATGTACAAATCCAGAACAGTTTTTTGTAACACAGACTCTTCATCTGTCAAAGTTGGCGGAGGAAATACATGGTAGTTGAAACAGTAATGCAATGACGCTTTGTTATGGTACAGAGAACTGTTTTGATTTCCCGAAGTGCCAATATCTTTGAAACCCTACTTACAGATCCCACTGGTGAAATTTACATAAAATAATGTGAAGACCACAGTTATCACAATGTACCTACTTCCTTCAAATGGGATGAGTCAACGCAATCGATAGTATTATTGAAAATTATATGAATTTACGTCTTTCAATGTGAGAGTCAGTGTGCTGTAAGCATGGAGGTCACTTGCAACTTTGAATCAATACACTTGTATGTGTCAAAATCTAATCCTGCAATGTGATGACTTTCAATAGCTTGTTTGTTCCAAGGACAATGTGTATGTGTCTGTGTATCAGTAGGGGTCGAATGATGTTGTTTATATTTGTATTGAGTGGTCTGTGGGAAGCCTGTTTCTTATCTATCTAAATTGTTCTTAGGGAACATAAAATGTGTATGATAAGCACAGTCGTTCGGCGATCCCTCGATGATTCAGCTGTAAAAAAGTGCCAGTGGCATTGTAGTTTAAAAAACTATGGCCCAATAAAACTAGACTTGAAAGTCCTTAAAATTACTAACTATGGCCCAGAAAAACACTCACCATCATCCATATCTGCTAAAGGCATTCCTGCATCAATATTTTCTTCATTTCCATTCATGTCTTTGTCTACTCCCATCTCATTAGGTTCTGAAACAATAAGTCAATCATTCCTTCATGTGCATGTCAATTCAAATCACTTCACAAGTTTCAAAAGCCAATGGTTAATGTACAATGTACTCCAAAGAATCTCTGGAGTCATGATGGAAATCATGTATGAATTTTCTTCTGACAGTAGAATGTAAAATAGTTTTGGCACTGTTATTTGGAAAAACTATTTGCACTAATTTCAGAAAAATTACAACAGTGTACACTAAGTTTTTTAGAGGGCTACTATTTACACTACATGTACATCAACGTCGTTGTACCACTATTTACACTACATGTACATCAACGTCGTTGTTCCACTATTTACACTACATGTACATCAACGTTGTTGTTCTACTATTTACACTGCATGTACATCAATGTCGTTGTTCCACTATTTACACTACATGTACATCAACGTTGTTGTTCTACTATTTACACTGCATGTACATCAATGTCGTTGTTCCACTATTTACACTACATGTACATCAACGTTGTTGTTCTACTATTTACACTGCATGTACATCAACGTTGTTGTTCCACTATTTACACTACATGTACATCAACATGTACATCAACGTTGTTGTTCTACTATTTACACTACATGTACATCAACGTTGTTGTTCTACTATTTACACTACATGTACATCAACGTCGTTGTTCCACTATTTACACTACATGTACATCAACGTTGTTGTTCTACTATTTACACTGCATGTACATCAACGTTGTTGTTCCACTATTTACACTACATGTACATCAACATTGTTGTTCTACTATTTACACTGCATGTACATCAACGTTGTTGTTCCACTATTTGCACTACATGTACATCAACGTCGTTGTACCACTATTTGCACTACATGTACATCAACGTTGTTGTTCCACTATTTACACTACATGTACATCAACGTCGTTGTACCACTATTTACACTACATGTACATCAACGTTGTTGTTCCACTATTTGCACTACATGTACATCAACGTCGTTGTTCCACTATTTGCACTACATGTACATCAATGTCGTTGTTCCACTATTTGCACTACATGTACATCAACGTCGTTCTTCCACTATTTGCACTACATGTACATCAATGTCGTTGTTCCACTATTTACACTACATGTACATCAACGTTGTTGTTCTACTATTTACACTACATGTACATCAATGTCGTTGTTCTACTATTTGCACTACATGTACATCAATGTCGTTGTTCCACTATTTGCACTACATGTACATCAACGTCGTTCTTCCACTATTTGCACTACATGTACATCAACGTTGTTGTTCTACTATTTACACTACATGTACATCAACGTTGTTGTTCCACTATTTACACTACATGTACATCAACGTCGTTGTTCCACTATTTACACTACATGTACATCAACGTCGTTGTTCCACTATTTACACTACATGTACATCAACGTCGTTGTTCCACTATTTACACTACATGTACATCAACGTCGTTGTTCCACTATTTGCACTACATGTACATCAATGTTGTTGTTCCACTATTTACACTACATGTACATCAACGTTGTTGTTCTACTATTTACACTACATGTACATCAACGTTGTTGTTCTACTATTTACACTACATGTACATCAACGTTGTTGTTCTACTATTTACACTACATGTACATCAACGTTGTTGTTCCACTATTTACACTACATGTACATCAACGTCGTTGTTCCACTATTTACACTACATGTACATCAACGTCGTTGTTCCACTATTTACACTACATGTACATCAACGTCGTTGTTCCACTATTTACACTACATGTACATCAACGTCGTTGTTCCACTATTTACACTACATGTACATCAACGTCGTTGTACCACTATTTACACTACATGTACATCAATGTCGTTGTTCTACTATTTACACTACATGTACATCAACGTTGTTGTTCTACTATTTACACTACATGTACATCAACGTTGTTGTTCCACTATTTACACTACATGTACATCAACGTTGTTGTTCCACTATTTACACTACATGTACATCAACGTCGTTGTTCCACTATTTACACTACATGTACATCAACGTTGTTGTTCCACTATTTACACTACATGTACATCAACGTTGTTGTTCCACTATTTACACTACATGTACATCAATGTCGTTGTTCCACTATTTACACTACATGTACATCAACGTTGTTGTTCTACTATTTACACTACATGTACATCAACGTCGTTGTTCCACTATTTGCACTACATGTACATCAATGTTGTTGTTCCACTATTTACACTACATGTACATCAACGTTGTTGTTCCACTATTTACACTACATGTACATCAACGTTGTTGTTCCACTATTTACACTACATGTACATCAACGTTGTTGTTCCACTATTTACACTACATGTACATCAACATTGTTGTACCACTATTTACACTACATGTACATCAACGTTGTTGTTCTACTATTTACACTACATGTACATCAACGTTGTTGTTCCACTATTTACACTACATGTACATCAACGTTGTTGTACCACTATTTACACTACATGTACATCAACGTTGTTGTTCTACTATTTACACTACATGTACATCAACGTTGTTGTTCTACTATTTACACTACATGTACATCAACGTTGTTGTTCTACTATTTACACTACATGTACATCAACGCCGTTGTTCCACTATTTACACTACATGTACATCAATGTCGTTGTTCTACTATTTACACTACATGTACATCAACGTCGTTGTTCTACTATTTACACTACATGTACATCAACGTCGTTGTTCTACTATTTACACTACATGTACATCAACGTTGTTGTTCTACTATTTGCACTACATGTACATCAACGTCGTTGTTCCACTATTTACACTACATGTATATCAACGTTGTTGTTCCACTATTTACACTACATGTACATCAACGTCGTTGTTCCACTATTTACACTACATGTACATCAATGTCGTTGTTCTACTATTTGCACTACATGTACATCAACGTCGTTGTTCCACTATTTGCACTACATGTATATCAACGTTGTTGTTCCACTATTTACACTACATGTATATCAACGTTGTTGTTCCACTATTTGCACTACATGTACATCAACGTCGTTCTTCCACTATTTACACTACATGTACATCAACGTCGCTGTTCTACTATTTACACTACATGTACATCAACGTTGTTGTTCCACTATTTACACTACATGTACATCAATGTCGTTGTTCCACTATTTGCACTGCATGTACATCAACGTCGTTGTTCCACTATTTGCACTACATGTACATCAATGTCGTTGTTCCACTATTTGCACTGCATGTACATCAACGTCGTTGTTCTATTTACACTGCATGTACATCAATGTCGTTGTTCCACTATTTACACTACATGTACATCAATGTCGTTGTTCCACTATTTACACTACATGTACATCAATGTTGTTGTTCCACTATTTACACTACATGTACATCAACGTTGTTGTTCCACTATTTACATTGCATGTACATCAACGTTGTTGTTCTACTATTTGCACTACATGTACATCAACGTTGTTGTTCCACTATTTACACTACATGTACATCAATGTTGTTGTTCCACTATTTACACTACATGTACATCAACGTTGTTGTTCCACTATTTACACTACATGTACATCAACGTTGTTGTTCTACTATTTGCACTACATGTACATCAACGTTGTTGTTCCACTATTTGCACTACATGTACATCAACGTTGTTGTTCTACTATTTACACTACATGTACATCAACGTTGTTGTTCCACTATTTACACTACATGTACATCAACGTCGTTGTTCCACTATTTACACTACATGTACATCAATGTCGTTGTTCCACTATTTACACTACATGTACATCAACGTTGTTGTTCTACTATTTACACTACATGTACATCAATGTCGTTGTTCTACTATTTACACTACATGTACATCAACGTTGTTGTTCTACTATTTGCACTACATGTACATCAACGTTGTTGTTCTACTATTTGCACTGCATGTACATCAACGTTGTTGTTCTACTATTTACACTACATGTACATCAACGTTGTTGTTCTACTATTTACACTACATGTACATCAACGTCGTTGTTCTACTATTTGCACTACATGTACATCAACGTTGTTGTTCAACTATTTACACTACATGTACATCAACATCGTTGTTCTACTATTTACACTACATGTACATCAACGTTGTTGTACCACTATTTACACTACATGTACATCAACGTTGTTGTTCAACTATTTACACTACATGTACATCAACGTCGTTGTTCTACTATTTACACTACATGTACATCAACGTTGTTGTTCTACTATTTACACTACATGTACATCAACGTTGTTGTTCCACTATTTGCACTACATGTACATCAACGTTGTTGTTCTACTATTTACACTACATGTACATCAATGTCGTTGTTCTACTATTTACACTACATGTACATCAACGTCGCTGTTCTACTATTTACACTACATGTACATCAACATTGTTGTTCCACTATTTACACTACATGTACATCAATGTCGTTGTTCTACTATTTGCACTACATGTACATCAACGTCGTTGTTCCACTATTTACACTACATGTACATCAACGTTGTTGTTCCACTATTTACACTACATGTACATCAACGTTGTTGTTCTACTATTTACACTACATGTACATCAATGTTGTTGTTCTACTATTTACACTACATGTACATCAACGTCGTTGTTCCACTATTTACACTACATGTACATCAACGTCGTTGTTCCACTATTTGCACTACATGTATATCAACGTTGTTGTTCCACTATTTACACTACATGTACATCAACGTCGTTGTTCTACTATTTACACTGCATGTACATCAACGTTGTTGTTCCACTATTTGCACTACATGTACATCAACGTCGTTGTTCCACTATTTACACTACATGTACATCAATGTCGTTGTTGTTCTACTATTTACACTACATGTACATCAACGTCGTTGTTCTACTATTTACACTACATGTACATCAACGTCGTTGTTCTACTATTTACACTGCATGTACATCAACGTCGTTGTTCCACTATTTGCACTACATGTACATCAACGTTGTTGTTCCACTATTTGCACTACATGTACATCAACGTTGTTGTTCAACTATTTACACTACATGTACATCAACGTTGTTGTACCACTATTTACACTACATGTACATCAACGTTGTTGTACCACTATTTACACTACATGTACATCAACGTCGTTGTTCTACTATTTACACTGCATGTACATCAATGTCGTTGTTCTACTATTTACACTACATGTACATCAACGTCGTTGTTCTACTATTTACACTGCATGTACATCAACGTTGTTGTTCCACTATTTGCACTACATGTACATCAACGTTGTTGTTCTACTATTTACACTACATGTACATCAATGTCGTTGTTCTACTATTTACACTACATGTACATCAACGTCGCTGTTCTACTATTTACACTACATGTACATCAACGTTGTTGTTCTACTATTTACACTACATGTACATCAACGTCGCTGTTCTACTATTTACACTACATGTACATCAACATTGTTGTTCCACTATTTACACTACATGTACATCAACGTTGTTGTTCCACTATTTGCACTACATGTACATCAACGTTGTTGTTCCACTATTTGCACTACATGTACATCAACGTCGTTGTTCTACTATTTACACTACATGTACATCAATGTTGTTGTTCCACTATTTACACTACATGTACATCAACGTTGTTGTTCTACTATTTACACTACATGTACATCAATGTCGTTGTTCCACTATTTACACTACATGTACATCAACGTCGTTGTTCCACTATTTGCACTACATGTATATCAACGTTGTTGTTCCACTATTTACACTACATGTACATCAACGTCGTTGTTCTACTATTTACACTGCATGTACATCAACGTTGTTGTTCCACTATTTGCACTACATGTACATCAACGTTGTTGTTCCACTATTTACACTACATGTACATCAATGTCGTTGTTGTTCCACTATTTACACTACATGTACATCAACGTCGTTGTTCTACTATTTACACTACATGTACATCAACGTTGTTGTTCTACTATTTGCACTACATGTACATCAATGTTGTTGTTCTACTATTTACACTACATGTACATCAACGTCGTTGTTCTACTATTTACACTGCATGTACATCAATGTCGTTGTTCCACTATTTACACTACATGTACATCAACGTCGTTGTTCCACTATTTACACTACATGTACATCAACGTCGTTGTTCTACTATTTACACTGCATGTACATCAATGTTGTTGTTCCACTATTTACACTACATGTACATCAACGTCGTTGTTCCACTATTTACACTACATGTACATCAACGTCGTTGTACCACTATTTACACTACATGTACATCAACGTTGTTGTTCTACTATTTGCACTACATGTACATCAATGTTGTTGTTCTACTATTTACACTACATGTACATCAACGTCGTTGTTCTACTATTTACACTGCATGTACATCAATGTCGTTGTTCCACTATTTACACTACATGTACATCAACGTTGTTGTTCTACTATTTACACTGCATGTACATCAACGTCGTTGTTCCACTATTTACACTACATGTACATCAACGTCGTTGTTCTACTATTTACACTGCATGTACATCAATGTTGTTGTTCTACTATTTACACTACATGTACATCAATGTTGTTGTTCTACTATTTACACTACATGTACATCAATGTCGTTGTTCCACTATTTACACTACATGTACATCAACGTTGTTGTTCTACTATTTACACTGCATGTACATCAACGTCGTTGTTCCACTATTTACACTACATGTACATCAACGTTGTTGTTCCACTATTTACACTACATGTACATCAATGTCGTTGTTCTACTATTTACATTGCATGTACATCAATGTCGTTGTTCTACTATTTACACTACATGTACATCAATGTCGTTGTTCTACTATTTACACTACATGTACATCAACGTTGTTGTTCTACTATTTACACTACATGTACATCAACGTTGTTGTTCTACTATTTGCACTACATGTACATCAATGTCGTTGTTCCACTATTTACACTACATGTACATCAACGTCGTTGTTCCACTATTTGCACTGCATGTACATCAATGTCGTTGTACCACTATTTACACTACATGTACATCAACGTTGTTGTTCTACTATATACACTACATGTACATCAATGTCGTTGTTCCACTATTTGCACTACATGTATATCAACGTTGTTGTTCTACTATTTACACTACATGTACATCAATGTCGTTGTTCCACTATTTACACTACATGTACATCAATGTTGTTGTTCTACTATTTACACTACATGTACATCAACGTTGTTGTTCTACTATTTACACTACATGTACATCAACGTTGTTGTTCTACTATTTACACTGCATGTACATCAACGTCGTTGTTCCACTATTTACACTACATGTACATCAACGTTGTTGTTCTACTATTTACACTACATGTACATCAACGTTGTTGTTCTACTATTTGCACTACATGTACATCAACGTTGTTGTTCCACTATTTACACTACATGTACATCAACGTCGTTGTTCCACTATTTGCACTACATGTACATCAACGTCGTTGTTCCACTATTTACACTGCATGTACATCAATGTTGTTGTTCCACTATTTGCACTACATGTACATCAATGTCGTTGTTCCACTATTTACACTGCATGTACATCAATGTCGTTGTTCCACTTTAGGTATTCCTTACATAAGTTTTGATACAGAGAACAAAGGGCCATTCCATCACTATAGATCACTGGGAATCCTTTCTCTTCAATAACAAGTCTTCATGGAAGACATACCCCCCAAAAAGTATTTCTTGAAGTGACTACAACAAGTTCTTTAGTTTGTACATTATGTCGCAGGCTTTCAGTTGAAAAAGGACAACAACTAATGGCATGGCCTTTAAGGCAATCAAAAAGATACACTGACAACACCTGAAAGGGTTGTGCATTTCTTAACTATAATGTGTAGATCCTTGACAATTTCAGGCACATTAGCATCAATATTTATATCATCTTAATGATTTCAAAATAGACAGACGTAGCTATTTGACCCTGAAGATGAAGGTCACGGTCAAAAGTCAGTGTGTCATTAGAAAGCTGATCATTGATAACCATGACGAAAACACTTGAATAGTGTCTCTATCTTTCACTGAGAGTGACCCTTCCAAACAGTCTAGATTAATCTTTCACTGAGAGTGACCCTTACCTTTCATACATTTTAATCCAAAGTCTAGAT
Source organism: Glandiceps talaboti (assembly GCF_964340395.1). NCBI lineage: Eukaryota > Metazoa > Hemichordata > Enteropneusta > Spengelidae > Glandiceps > Glandiceps talaboti. The sequence continues at coordinate 2,467,527 of NC_135565.1, read as the reverse complement.
TAATCTTTCACTGAGAGTGACCCTTACCTTTCATACATTTTAATCCAAAGTCTAGATTAATCTTTCACTGAGAGTGACCCTTACCTTTCATACATTTTAATCCAAAGTCTAGATTAATCTTTCACTGAGAGTGACCCTTACCTTTCATACATTTTAATCCAAAGTCTAGATTAATCTTTCACTGAGAGTGACCCTTACCTTTCATACATTTTAATCCAAAGTCTAGATTAATCTTTCACTGAGAGTGACCCTTACCTTTCATACATTTTAATCCAAAGTCTAGATTAATCTTTCACTGAGAGTGACCCTTACCTTTCATACATTTTAATCCAAAGTCTAGATTAATCTTTCAGAGAGAGTGACCCTTACCTTTCATACATTTTAATCCAAAGTCTAGATTAATCTTTCAGAGAGAGTGACCCTTACCTTTCATACATTTTAATCCAAAGTCTAGATTAATCTTTCAGAGAGAGTGACCCTTACCTTTCATACATTTTAATCCAAAGTCTAGATTAATCTTTCACTGAGAGTGACCCTTACCTTTCATACATTTTAATCCAAAGTCCAGATTAATCTTTCACTGAGAGTGACCCTTACCTTTCATACATTTCCAAAGTCTAGATTAATCTTTCAGAGAGAGTGACCCTTACCTTTCATACATTTTAATCCAAAGAGATTAGCATCATTCTTCTCTGGAGGTGATAAGGTGGACATAGCAGCAGTAAATGAAACCCAATGAGTTCTATTCATCCAGTAATCCATTCTACTTCCAATGACTTCACCTTTACAACTGAACAAAAGAGAGTTTGGAGAATGACTGTTAACAGACTCTCAGTTCATAGTTACTCAAAATGTTTTTCTTCAAAAAATACCATAGTCCAACAATAGGAGATAAGAAATCTGCAACACTGTAAAATGTGATTTTCTTGAGCACTCTTTGAGCTCTGGGAGTGTGTTACACAGTGAAAGTCATCTCACTAGTATAATCAGGGGTTAAAAATTACGGTGGTCTGGACTAGTGCAATTTCCTGTTGGACTAGTGACTAGTGGTTTTAAAATCGTACATCCGTAATCAGACTAGTTTCATATATATGAAACTAGATGACTAAATGAGGACCACTAGATTTCTAAGCAGGACTAGTGGATTTCAATTTCCACTAGTCCTGGTCTAGTAGGTTTTGACAAGAATTTTTAACCCCCTGATAATGAATGTCATCTTAATCTGACCACTATTTATATCCAGAGTAGGTCAAAGTCATCTAGTATAATGAGTGTCATCTTAATCTGACCACTATTTATATACAGAGTAGGTCAAAGTCATCTAGTATAATGAGTGTCATCTTAATCTGACCACTATTTATATGCAGAGTAGGTCAAAGTCATCTAGTATAAAGAGTGTCATCTTAATCTGACCACTATTTATATGCAGAGTAGGTCAAAGTCATCTAGTATAATGAGTGTCATCTTAATCTGACCACTATTTATATACAGAGTAGGTCAAAGTCATCTAGTATAATGAGTGTCATCTTAATCCCACCACTATTTATATGCAGAGTAGGTCAAAGTCATCTAGTATAATGAGTGTCATCTTAATCTGACCACTATTTATATGCAGAGTAGGTCAAAGTCATCTAGTATAATGAGTGTCATCTTAATCCCACCACTATTTATATACAGAGTAGGTCAAAGTCATCTAGTATAATGAGTGTCATCTTAATCTGACCACTATTTATATGCAGAGTAGGTGAAAGTCATCTAGTATAATGAGTGTCATCTTAATCTGACCACTATTTATATGCAGAGTAATAGAATAAGTAGTTCTTACCTCAGTAATATTTTTTCAGCTTTTTCTGATTCTTCAACTCCTAGCAATGCAGATGGAGTTCTGACAGAAGTGTTCATATTCTGAAATTAAGAGTAAATAATCATTATAATACCACGTTGCCCATGACAACTGATCAATGTGACCTGGTTTGAGTGTGAATGTGGGTGTATATGTGAAAATAAGAGACAGTGATTTAGTTGCATAATCAATAAACCAAGGACAAGCCAAGATGGACAAAAAATATGGAATACATACTCGGTTTGTTCTACGTCACGACAACATGCATCTATGTCATGACAATGTGTGTCTACATTTGTATGTCACTGGTTCTGCTGTCTTTGAAATATGAGTCAAAATGTTCAAAATTGACATTACTTTCCCCAATTTTTCTGTGATATCACTAGCACTGGTACATTGTATAATTATGTTATTCTCCAATATTTTTCTTCATTCAGCCTGAAAACACTCGTGACCTAAGGTGTGTTTGTCACTCTGAGTCACTAGATGAGTAGTGACAAATGACCCAATAGGTCTCTCATATTTTCCTTGGCTGAAAGAAGAAAAAGGTTGGGAAATAATATTTAATCATCAAGTCAACACCACAAATAGAACTGGTATTAGTAGGCTATACAACTTGATGGTCAGACACTGCATTGTATGTTATTTACCAAGTCTTATCAAATATCATACAACTTAGTGGTCAGACACTGCATTGTATGTTATTTACCAAGTCATATCAAATATCATACAACTTGGTGGTCAGACACTGCATTGTATGTTATTTACCAAGTCATATCAAATATCATACAACTTGGTGGTCAGACACTGCATTGTATGTTATTTACCAAGTCTTATCAAATATCATACAACTTGGTGGTCAGACACTGCATTGTATGTTATTTACCAAGTCATATCAAATATCATACAACTTGGTGGTCAGACACTGCATTGTATGTTATTTACCAAGTCATATCAAATATCATACAACTTGGTGGTCAGACACTGCATTGTATGTTATTTACCAAGTCATATCAAATATCATACAACTTAGTGGTCAGACACTGCATTGTATGTTATTTACCAAGTCATATCAAATATCATACAACTTGGTGGTCAGACACACTGCATTGTATGTTATTTACCAAGTCATATCAAATATAATACAACTTGGTGGTCAGACACTGCATTGTATGTTATTTACCAAGTCATATCAAATATCATACAACTTGGTGGTCAGACACTGCATTGTATGTTATTTACCAAGTCATATCAAATATCATACAACTTGGTGGTCAGACACTGTATTGTATGTTATTTACCAAGTCATATCAAATATCATACAACTTGGTGGTCAGACACTGCATTGTATGTTATTTACCAAGTCATATCAAATATCATACAACTTGGTGGTCAGACACTGCATTGTATGTTATTTACCAAGTCATATCAAATATTATACAACTTGGTGGTCAGACACTGTATTGTATGTTATTTACCAAGTCATATCAAATATCATACAACTTGGTGGTCAGACACTGCATTGTATGTTATTTACCAAGTCATATCAAATATCATACAACTTAGTGGTCAGACACTGCATTGTATGTTATTTACCAAGTCATATCAAATATTATACAACTTGGTGGTCAGACACTGCATTGTATGTTATTTACCAAGTCATATCAAATATCATACAACTTGGTGGTCAGACACTGCATTGTATGTTATTTACCAAGTCATATCAAATATCATACAACTTAGTGGTCAGACACTGCATTGTATGTTATTTACCAAGTCATATCAAATATCATACAACTTGGTGGTCAGACACTGCATTGTATGTTATTTACCAAGTCATATCAAATATCATACAATTTGGTGGTCAGACACTGCATTGTATGTTATTTACCAAGTCATATCAAATATCATACAATTTGGTGGTCAGACACTGCATTGTATGTTATTTACCAAGTCATATCAAATATCATACAATTTGGTGGTCAGACACTGCATTGTATGTCAAATACCAAGTCATATCAAATATCATACAACTTGGTGGTCAGACACTGCATTGTATGTTATTTACCAAGTCATATCAAATATCATACAACTTGGTGGTCAGACACTGCATTGTATGTTATTTACCAAGTCATATCAAATATCATACAACTTGGTGGTCAGACACTGCATTGTATGTTATTTACCAAGTCATCAAATATCATACAACTTGGTGGTCAGACACTGCATTGTATGTTATTTACCAAGTCATATCAAATATCATACAATTTGGTGGTCAGACACTGCATTGTATGTTATTTACCAAGTCATATCAAATATCATACAACTTAGTGGTCAGACACACTGCATTGTATGTTATTTACCAAGTCATATCAAATATTATACAACTTGGTGGTCAGACACTGTATTGTATGTTATTTACCAAGTCATATCAAATATCATACAACCAATAGTTTGCCATATTCCTGTTGTCCATTTTCATCTGTTTTCAAAAGAACCACTTTACTAGGGAGTGCTCATTTAAATTCAAAAAGAACCACTTTACTAGGGAGTGCTCATTTAAATTCAAAAGAACCACCTTACTAGGGAGTGCTCATTTAAATTCTAAAAGAACCACCTTACTAGGGAGTGCTCATTTAAATTCTAAAAGAACCACTTTACTAGGGAGTGCTCATTTAAAATCTAAAATAAAGATTATTTAACTCACCTCATCAATAAACTGAGTTTCAACTTCTTTTAACTCAATATTAGGATTTTCTTGACAATCATCAAGATCAAGGTATTGCTGTAACAAATATTGATAATATTCCTTGATGAATGGGGTTGAAAACTGTAAGTAGATATTGGTTTTATTTGTAATTAAGTTAATATTCCTTGATGAATGGGGTTGAAAACTGTAAGAAGATTTCGGTTTTATTTGTAATTAAGTAAATATGATCTGATCAAAGACTTTCCGATAGAGTTAGATAAATCACACATTACTTGAGTTCCCTTAATTTTACAGGTTGTCTCTGCTAAAATTACAATATTTTGAAATATAGCAAAGTTCCCTATGTGGCCTGTCTCTGTTACCTGGCTGCAATATAGCAAAGTTCACTACATGCCCTGTCTCTGTAATCTGGGTGCTAAAACCCTGCAGAAGGACAAACACTGACAAAGATACTTGTACACCATGTGAATTAACAGAAAAGTTATGTGAGTAACCATGGCAACTGATACTCACAGTTTCATCTTGTTCACCTCCTAATGTGTCCTGACCATCATTCTGGTTATTTGTAGATGCTTGCTGTACTTTTCTGTATGAGCAAAAAAGTAAAAAGGAGTCTTTTCAGTTAAAAAGTACTACAAAATCTATTTGTCTTTTCCAACCAAAACTGTTCGCTTTCTAAAACTCTACTTCATAGGCAAAAAATAAAGAAGGAGAATTTTCACATTACACCACTCTTTTTGTGTGTGTGTTTGTCTAGCCCATGCAGTCTCGTCTACAGATCTAGGAGAAGCACAAAAATGACCCTCCCTACTTCAGTGAAGACAACTTCAGAGCCAATCATCAACAAGCATATGACATCTGCACCACATACACACTTGTTCTAAAGTACTAAATAAACAGAACAGTACATGTACATTGTAACTGTCATAAATAGTAGATTTAGTGACAGGTTTGATAAGAATAATAAAAACAATTCACGTCATCACACCACTTTAGACAAAATGTCCTGACCAGAAACAATTTTTGTTTTTGGCCTTATATGTAATATACAATCTGAATATTGTAATACAGTTTATTCAACTGTACATTCAGACATTAATATACAAATGTACCTATACTTAGACAGTAACACAGATTAAAAGGTTGATGTAGACTAGACAACTCACTTTACATTTTGATATTTACAGATACATGTACAGATTTCTCCATCAGATGTTAATCAGATTGAAGTAAGACAAGCTAACATCTCAGAATAATGCATGACTCCTATCTCCCTGAAATAAGAAACCAGGCGTACACTTGAAGAAACCAGGTGTACATGAAAGAAGAAACCAGGTGTACACTGGAAGAAGAAACCAGGTGTACACTTAACCTATTCCTATCTTCCTGGAAGAAGAAACCAGGTGTACATGAAAGAAGAAACCAGGTGTACACTGGAGGAACAAACCCGGTGTACACTGGAAGAAGAAACCAGGTGTACACTTTAACTTATTCCTATCTTCCTGGAAGAAGAAACCAGGTGTACATGAAAGAAGAAACCAGGTGTACACTGGAGGAACAAACCCGGTGTACACTGGAAGAAGAAACCAGGTGTACACTTTAACTTATTCCTATCTTCCTGGAAGAAGAAACCAGGTGTACATGAAAGAAGAAACCAGGTGTACACTGGAGGAACAAACCCGGTGTACACTGGAAGAAGAAACCAGGTGTACACTTTAACTTATTCCTATCTTCCTGGAAGAAGAAACCAGGTGTACATGAAAGAAGAAACCAGGTGTACACTGGAGGAACAAACCCGGTGTACACTGGAAGAAGAAACCAGGTGTACACTTTAACTTATTCCTATCTTCCTGGAAGAAGAAACTAGGTGTACACTTTAACTTATTCCTATCTTCCTGGAAGAAGAAACCAGGTGTAAACTTAACTTACTTTTTACTGCTGACCATATCTAATGCTTGGTAGACTAGATTATATAAATGTTCTACTTTCTTGCTGTAAACACATGTTGAACTCTGGATGAGAAGGGCAGCCTCTGCAAAGTTCATAGAAGTTGTACCTCCATCAAAAGAAATTTGGACTTCTTCCAACTGATAACAAAATGAAGTGAGAATTACTTTCAATAATAAAATTGCAAGTGTCAACAGTGTGTGAAATTAAGGGAAAATGACTACCCGGTACTGGTCATAAGGACCAACAGGTAGCAAAAGCTGCTGTACATGTGTATCTACATCAACCCCCCCCCCCCCCCCACTTACAGATCAAATGATTTTGAACTTGATGATACAACATATCTTTTGATATAATAAAGTAAAATAAAAGTACAATGAATTGTTTACTATCCTCTTTTATTTCATCGATCTGTTCTTACAATTCAAAATTTCCACTCAGTCAAAAAAATAACTTTGAAGCAAATTTTTGATTCACAACCAAGTAATTTTGTGACTCTGTGAGTAGAGATTTTCATTTGTAACTATGAACCCAGAGACTATGAACATTCATTCTCGCATAATCTGTTTGGTTATTCACTGAATGTATTCAGTCCGTACAAATACAGATCCATAGATTGTAGATAATATAGGTGAATGAATCATTAAATCTACATTATCTGCAATCTCTAAGAGATCACAGTCCTCTTCTTCCTCACTGTACGATTCACTAAATTCTGAATCACATCATCCAAAAGTTAGATTCATTGTCTGTGTCAACAGCTGATGTAGCTTTCCAACTCTAAGCGAACATAGACCAATAAATTCATCATAGCAGAAAGTTTTGTCGGATAACTAGCCCTCTTGAAAAATATGTATTCGCTGTATTTCAATTTCAATCCACACAGTGACAAGAAGCAGTGTATTGAGTATCGTCTCTGACTGTGTAAAAAAAATCTGCACATGATGAAGAGAACTATGGCTAAACATGTCTTACAGTGTGAGTTGTTTTTTGATGTGGGAATGTTATGTGTTGACTGTACTGTCCTGTGTCCATCCACTATGAACCTGTGTATGATGCAATAGTGGCAACAAAAATTGCAACATTTAGTGTCTAAGATTATATGTTGATTAGGACAGGACATACATTATCATATGCATCAAAATGAAAACAATCAGACTATGCATTGTTTTTTTTACTGTTTTTACACAAAAAGTACTATTGTAATTGTACTGAAGATATTTTACGAAGCTCACTTGCCTTCTTTATTAGTTAAAACGTCATTTTCAAAGTATTTTATATGTTTTCTGTCATTTTGCTTTGATCATGGCCACAGACATGGGGAACTCTGGTAAATTGATGGGGAAACCCGGTAACATTTACCGGCTTTAGTACCAGCCTTAAAAGTTAAAAAACACTGTGTCTCTTTCGTCTTCTTCTTCAGAAGCTCATTGCCACCTTCTAAATATCGCCACATACTTATAAATACAACGTGGAACTGTCTCAATCACGTTAAAAATTTCATACACTTCGAACAGTAAACTTTACAACAGTGATTAATATATGGCGGAAAAAGACGCACACACTGAATGTGTAAATTGGGACTGAATGTCTAAGACGTTCTGATTAGTCAAGACACAAATAATTAGAGAAATTTAACCAATCATGTGTTTGCTAACATAATTTTATAAAGTAAATGCTGTATACTACGTCATATGTAGACATGATATCAACATTGACAACAACACATAGCGAGCTACATTGTAGATTGGTGTAATGTGAAAATTTTCCTTCTTTATTGTAGCTCTGTCACTTGACAGGTTAATTTACATAATGTGACTTGAACGAGAGTAAAATAGGTAACATAAGCTAGATCGGATTCAAGTAGGTGAAATTGGATACATGTATATCTTTGAATAAATGTTATTATTTACTCCAAATTTCAACTGGTCATAAGGACCGACAGGTTGTTGTAATTCTGAAAGACTGTCTGTTTGAACGGAAATCTGTTGGTCTCGGATCGATAAACCGGTGTTAATTTTGCACACTGACTGTCAAAATAAATTATAAACTAAAGATGAAAATACTTCCATATACTTTGATTAAATGGACACAATGTTATCCAATGTTATCATTATGGACATTTAAAACCATACAACCAAATCCTAACTTAATCTTGAATAATTACATGTAACAACCCAAGCTGAAAATGTAAATATGGCTAAATGAATTCCGTGACAGAAATAACACAAAGCATTGAATTTTAATTTAGAGAACTCAACAAAAAATGTTTTGATGAGAGAGAATTGAGTATTGGCATTGGCATATTTCAATCACTTCTTACAAGTTCTCTGCAGTCATACTTTCAAACTTCAACAATTAGTTTAATTTTTTATAATTTGTAAACTTTGACAATCAGTTTAATTATATAATTTGTAAACCTCAACAATCAGTTTATTTGTGAGTAAAATAAATGACTTGACTGACCTCAGCAAGATATTCTTCAAGTCTTGAAGCAACGTCTACTTCCCAGTTCTTGGCCAATTCTCTAATTGGTTGAACCAATTGTGAGTATCGAATTTCTTGATCTGTCATCTTATCTGGTCTGTTCTGACAAACTATCACACTATAGGATATCAGAACTGTAGTAGTACCTGTATGATTAATAATAAAAGGGATCTACATGTACAATGTACATGTATGTTAGTATATGTACACATGTACATTGTACCTATATGAATAAAAAATAGCACCAATAGTGTTGTAGCAAAAATGTATTTAAAACATGTAGCTGTTGCTATGGGCATGGTCTTATTGCTAGGCATATTTGCATACATTTTTGGAATCTTTATAACTTGCCTGCCCCTCCCACTTTTCAACATTGCAATATAAACCTTCATTTGGCTTTTGTTATGGGAATGGTCTTGTTGGTAGGCATATGCCCTTCCGAGTTTTCATCACTGCAACATAAACCTTAATTTGGCTGTTGCCAATGTCATTGTCATGGTAGCTAAGGCCAATTGTGTTAAATTACTTTCAATAATAACTGCAGAATAACATCTCCTAAAACTTCCCCACCAAGTTTCAGGCCCATTCACCATGCAGTTTCAAGATGTAAGTTTTTGACCAAAATTGACATTTGCACACCTAATCTGCATATCACTAATGGAGTTATCTGGCTGTGGATACAGCTTTAGCTACACATGCCCAGATGCATCCCCATTAAATGTCAGCCCAATCTGCTCAACAGTTTTGGAATTACATAATTTTCACCAAAAAGTCACATTTTGTACATGTACATGTATAGACTATGCACGAGTAGTACAATTTGATGACTGACGGTCAAAACTCGTAGTCAGTTGTCGTTTGGTATTGCATGTATGAAAACTCTAGCAGACTGTCAACGTTTTGCTGGCAACAATCTGAGATTTAAATGTACGCGTATACTATTCAGAGGAATGCGATCAAACTTATGAACGTCTTGTGACCAAGTTGAAGATTCAATTATTGTCAATATTTGTTTTGTGTGTTTTGAGATGTAAAAATGAGATGAGCACTCAACATTTATTTTTACGAGTACTTTACATGCCAAAATACAACAATAAAACTACATATACTGTAAGAAAATTGTTTAATAAAACGATGATGCATTTTGTTAAGTGTATCATATGACCTTATCGCTCACACTGTCCATGAATGTTGTTGTTTAAATATGATGGTGATGATAGCAGTGATGATGATGATGATGATGATGATGATGATGATGATTTAGTTTTGAATGTCATAGAGAACACGGACAGTGATACATGTACTGACTCAAGTATTACCAGTGAGTCAGATTAAAGTTACACTGATAATGGCAATACTGAAGGTAATGGTGATGATGATGATGACAATGATATCAGGGAACTTTTTTTACACGTGACCAGACCAGACAGAGTATGCACAATGATGGATAGCATGTTTTAGATACTAACTAGATTGTGTATGATTATACGAGAAATGTAATGCCAGTCTTTTACTGTTAGTGTTTGTCACTTTATATCATATATGTACAAATATTGCTTTCTAATAGTCAAAATCATCTAATTTGTACAAATACATTAATGGTAATGGGAATATTGATTAACTTTCAGTATATGCAATTGTCACTTTTTACAAATGGAGAATGGGGGGGGGTGTCATGTTTTGTGTGACACCCCCCCCCCCCCCCCCCCCCGGTACTTGTATAAGTTGTATAATGGTATCAATGTAAATACAATATATACTGAAGGCTTCCTGGCCTTACTAATACGTATAATACTAATGTTATTTCGATCGGATCTGTGCAGTTTTTGCGTCAGCGGAAAAATTGACAAGCATTACCTGTGAAATACAAGACAGCAGTAAACTTATTCAAAACCGCCCCAAAAATCACAAAATCGACGAAATTGCTTTGAGTAAATGCTGAATATCTACCTTAGTTAACTGAACTGTAGGTTGTCGGCATTCATCTATCCCGCCATATATCTCAGACTGGAGCTGAAGTAGCTTTATCGAGCTCGTAAATAAGCTACTCATTCATTGGTCATACATTTTTATTTATGTAAATATAAACCAATCAACAAGAGGCTATTAAAACTTATACTAGCGGTAACACTAGTTACACTATCTTTTATATTCTTCCACGATTGTGTATTCTTGCGCGCATGTATTATATTGTGAACGACACGAATTGTGTTTATCGTGGGCAAAACAAAATGACCAAAGTACGAACGTATCATTATATCAAAAATGTTAAAGTTAATATATTCTACTGACGTAATAACACAACATTTTTATCAATTTGGAACTATATTTTTGACCCGTAATTGATACTTGCGGCAAAGGTCACGACTACGATTACATGTGTGTATGTTTACCTTTTTGGTACATCAGCTGGTCTTCGTTGTTTTGGCAGTCATGAAGCAGCCTAAATTTGTTCGTGACCTTTATTTATGGTGCATGGCAATCGTTTATTTGTTTGCATTTACATCGTTGTACGTCCAAATTCCTGGTAAGTATTCTAGGCTGTTGATAACCCTGAGATTTTTAAAAAGAATTATCATATGCACAGTTTGTCAACGTGTCGAAATCTGGTACGCTATTTAGCAGACGGAAATGCAACAAGTGTATACTATCAAGTGTTTCAACCTAGTGTGTGCAAACAAATAAGCCTGAATCAGGGAACACCTGTAAAGAACATACACAGTATCTGCAGTCCCCATATACCGCCATGCAACAACACATTTTCATAGATTTGGAGTGTATGCATGGATAGGAGTTAGAGTTTCAGTATGTTTGTGCACGGAGGTAATGGATCCACGGTTTGTGTGGTTAAAATTTGTAACATGACCAGGCAGACCTCGACCATAGAATGATGTATTTAGAATTCATTCAGGACAAAACATAATGTGGCATTTGCCAAAATTAAAAGAAATATCACTGTCAAAATAAAAACCATCACTGTTCTATATTTTTGATATGGCAATCATGTAGATGTACAAATGTAGATCACATATAATATATATATAATAATCTTTATTTATACTGGATAGTTCTTTAAGTATATAAACACTTGTCTCCCAAGAATCGACTTTTGTAAAACTGAAAACTACTAGTACATGTATGCAACAGTGCTAATAAATTGTATATATTATCTAGAAATACAATTTGATCTGAAGAAGTTAATCCTGGCCCAAGCAGTGCCTTCTACTTAATCATATATTATCTACACTTACGCCCACACATCTGGTATCCAAAAGCATCACATGATACTGCATGCAGTAGTAGAGTACATTGCAACATGAGTGTTGTCACGTACACAAAGCAATAGTAGATAAAGATGTCACTGTATTTACCACTTCCGCCTTGTCCCTCATGCCCTCAGACTATATGTCTTTGTAAATAGTGCTTTAGAGAATCTAACTTTCAAATATGGAACCTCCCCCCTCCCATATATATATTTGATGAAAAGGTTTGTACACATACATTGTACATGTAGTTCTAAAGTTATAGAAGGGGTGTGGTTTAACAAAATCAATTGCTTATCTACATGTACTTCACATAAATGTAGTTCTAAAGTTATACAAAAAAATGTAGAAAGGGTGTGGTTTAACAAAATCATTTATGTACTCCACATACAGTACATGTATTTCCACAGACAAGAAGGTCTTTACTTATCTGTGGTAGTTCTAAAGTTATAGAAGGGGTGTGGTTTAACAAAATCAATCATTTATCTACAGTACAACATGTATCTCACAAAATTAACCACAATGTCTTGCAACTTTTCAATAATTTTAATCTTAACTTGAAAGTGTTACAAAGAATATTATTTTTGAGAGTTAAGACCATTGTGTAACTGTAAGAACTACTGTAATGTGTATTTATTTATTTATTCATCGTTCATATAAAGAATTCATTTCAGTTCATAGTCCTGTGCTCTCAGTGAAACCTCAGACTCAGAAAATATTAGTCATGTACAGTAACTGCAGTGTTAAGATATAACACACCGTGTACAGTAACTGCAGTGTTAAGATATAACACACCGTGTACAGTAAGTGCAGTGTTAAGAAATAACACGTCATGTACAGTAAGTGCAGTGTTAAGAGATAACACGTCATGTACAGTAACTGCAGTGTTAAGATATAACACGTCATATACAGTAAGTGCAGTGTTAAGATATAACACGTCATGTACAGTAACTGCAGTGTTAAGAGATAACATGTCATGTACAGTAAGTGCAGTGTTAAGATATAACACGTCATGTACAGTAACTGCAGTGTTAAGATATAACACACCATGTACAGTAACTGCAGTGTTAAGATATAACACGTCATGTCAAAATCATATAACTTAAACCAAGTAAATTTGAAGGATCTAGAATATACTTGCTTACATTCTAGTGTTTTTTGCTAAAGGTATGGTATATATCTGATAACATTTGCATAGATCAATACTTTATGTCCTAATTAATTTGGGTAACCTAGGCAACCATACAAGTCATTTTACGTACTTACCACCCTTGACAAAAACACTGGTAGGGAACCCTGGTAAAATGACTGGGGAACTCAGGTACATTTTACGTGCTATTCACCCTTAACAAAAACACTGGTAGGGAACCCTTGTAAAATGACTGGGGAACTCATGTAGATTTTACGTACTTACCACCCTTAACAAAAACGCTGGTAGGGAACCCTTGTAAAATGACTGGGGAACTCAGGTAGATTTTACCTACTTACCACCCTTAACAAAAACGCTGGTAGGGAACCCTTGTAAAATGACTTGGGAACTCAGGTAGATTTTACCTACTTACCATCCTTAACAAAAAACACTGGTAGGGAACCCTGGTAAAATGACTTGGGAACTCAGGTAGATTTTACGTACTTACCACCCTTAACAAAAACGCTGGTAGGGAACCCTTGTAAAATGACTGGGGAACTCAGGTAGATTTTACCTACTTACCACCCTTAACAAAAATGCTGGTAGGGAACCCTGGTAAAATGACTGGGGAACTCAGGTAGATTTTACCTACTTACCACCCTTAACAAAAACATTGATGTAACTCAGTTGCCATTGAATCTTAAAATCAAATTTGTATATCATACAATGTACATGTAATATCCTGTTTTTCAAGTTGTGTACAAAAACTAACCCCTCCTACATTAGTGTTGTCCCCACTATAGAGAAAGCATGGTACATGCTATAACTATAATCCTTGACACCCAGGTTGTCTTTCTAAATTTCTACACATGTTTCTGCCATTCTGTATTCTCCCCACTATGGAGAAAGCATGGTGCTAACACTGTCATTGCCACCATGTACATGTACCTCCCATGCTTGGCAGGTTTCTGCAATGCTTTAAAAGTTTTCTACCATCCTTTAGCTTTAGTAATCTTTGAATGACAATAATGATTTATTATACATGTACTTTCACATGGAGAGAAATGACTGATCACAATCTCCATTTGTGTGTGTTTAATATAAACATGTCACAGTATGTTCCAATGTTTAAGACAAACATACTAGTATATGCTGATTATTATGTAAGCATTATGCAAATTACCATGTTATTGATATGTAAATTACTATGCAAATTATCCACTACCCTTGCTGTCTGTACTAGGGAGAACACTAACGTACAATGTACATTTTAATCAAATTTTTTACCCAGGGTTGTATGGAAAGAATGGTATGTTACCAGCACATTTGGTTCTGAAATATGAAGGCCGGTCTGTGCAGGATGCCTTTAAGAATCAACCTACTTTACTATGGTTAACACCTAGTATTGGTTTAGACCTGGATACTGCCATGGATTTCATATGTCTACTAGGAATTATCATATCATTTATATGTATGATTTCATCAACATTGAGGGATACCTTCAATTTTACTTTACTGTGGGTTTTGTATTTGTCAATGTATCAGGTAAATACCTCATTAAATTGCATTCTGGTTAATTAATTATTTATTTCTGTTTATTCAGTGTAACTCTAATAACATGCAAGGGAAACACTTCTTTGCTTTGTACCGCCAAACACACACAGTAAGGGTGGCCTTAGTAAATTGTGTGTTTCTCATTGTGACACCTTAAGTAATACACAGTCAGTGTAGGTCATTATAGAAGAAACATAGATTTAACTAAGGCTGCCATAGTAAGGCCAAATAGAAAAACATTCTGTGTTTTCAATAACCCAACCAATCCTAGTTTAAGCCACCGACTTTAAAATGTTTTCAAACATTTAATTTAAAAACAAAAAATATGGCAAATTCCTTATCTCCTTGACCTTCATGTATGTGTTTGTTTGTTTGTTTGTTTGTTTGTTTTCTCCAGTAATATCTGCACATATTGCATCAAAGTATCACAGAAAGGGTACTCTGATATTTGTTTTTTGGTCAGAGCAATATTTTTCAAAATAAAACATTTAAAAATATAAAATGAAATTTAAACAATCCTGACTTCCATGTACCTACCCTGTTTCTCAGGCCATGTTATCAGAACTACACAAACAGGTTGTTTTCACCTAATAAAAGTCAATAAAAGAGAGTGAATAAACTTGTAAAGCAGTACATACCCACATGTATCAATAATCATGATGCAATTTGGAATGACATAGTCTGTACATGTAGGTGAGACTACACTTTACAGTCAGTAGGTGAGACTACACTTTACAGTCTGTAGGTGAGACTACACTTTACAGTCTGTAACTGAGACTACACTTTACAGTCTGTAGCTGAGACTACACTTTACAGTCTGTAGCTGAGACTACACTTTACAGTCTGTAGGTGAGACTACACTTTACAGTCTGTAACTGAGACTACACTTTACAGTCTGTAACTGAGACTACACTTTACAGTCTGTAGGTGAGACTACACTTTACAGTCTGTAGCTGAGACTACACTTTACAGTCTGTAGGTGAGACTACACTTTACAGTCTGTAGGTGAGACTACACTTTACAGTCTGTAGGTGAGACTACACTTTACAGTCTGTAACTGAGACTACACTTTACAGTCTGTAGCTGAGACTACACTTTACAGTCTGTAACTGAGACTACACTTTACAGTCTGTAGGTGAGACTACACTTTACAGTCTGTAGGTGAGACTACACTTTACAGTCTGTAACTGAGACTACACTTTACAGTCTGTAGCTGAGACTACACTTTACAGTCTGTAGGTGAGACTACACTTTACAGTCTGTAACTGAGACTACATTTTACAGTCTGTAACTGAGACTACACTTTACAGTCTGTAACTGAGACTACACTTTACAGTCTGTAACTGAGACTACACTTTACAGTCTGTAACTGAGACTACACTTTACAGTCTGTAACTGAGACTACACTTTACAGTCTGTAGGTGAGACTACACTTTACAGTCTGTAGGTGAGACTACACTTTACAGTCTGTAGGTGAGACTACACTTTACAGTCTGTAGGTGAGACTACACTTTACAGTCTGTAACTGAGACTACACTTTACAGTCTGTAGGTGAGACTACACTTTACAGTCTGTAGCTGAGACTACACTTTACAGTCTGTAACTGAGACTACACTTTACAGTCTGTAGGTGAGACTACACTTTACAGTCTGTAACTGAGACTACACTTTACAGTCTGTAGGTGAGACTACACTTTACAGTATGTAGCTGAGACTACACTTTACAGTCTATAACTGAGACTACACTTTATAGTCTGTAGCTGAGACTACACTTTACAGTCTGTAGCTGAGACTACACTTTGCAGTCTGTAACTGAGACTACACTTTACAGTCTGTAGGTGAGACTACACTTTACAGTCTGTAGGTGAGACTACACTTTACAGTCTGTAACTGAGACTACATTTTACAGTCTGTAACTGAGACTACACTTTACAGTCTGTAACTGAGACTACACTTTACAGTCTGTAGGTGAGACTACACTTTACAGTCTGTAGCTGAGACTACACTTTACAGTCTGTAACTGAGACTACACTTTACAGTCTGTAACTGAGACTACACTTTACAGTCTGTAGGTGAGACTACACTTTACAGTCTGTAGCTGAGACTACACTTTACAGTCTGTAGGTGAGACTACACTTTACAGTCTGTAACTGAGACTACACTTTACAGTCTGTAACTGAGACTACACTTTACAATCTGTAACTGAGACTACACTTTACAGTCTGTAGGTGAGTCTACACTTTACAGTCTGTAGCTGAGACTACACTTTACAGTCTGTAACTGAGACTACACTTTACAGTCTGTAACTGAGACTACACTTTACAGTCTGTAACTGAGACTACACTTTACAGTCTGTAACAGACTACACTTTACAGTCTGTAACTGAGACTACACTTTACAGTCTGTAGGTGAGACTACACTTTACAGTCTGTAACTGAGACTACACTTTACAGTCTGTAACAGACTACACTTTACAGTCTGTAGGTGAGACTACACTTTACAGTCTGTAACTGAGACTACACTTTACAGTCTGTAACTGAGACTACACTTTACAGTCTGTAACTGAGACTACACTTTACAGTCTGTAGGTGAGACTACACTTTACAGTCTGTAGGTGAGACTATAATTTACAGTCTGTAGGTGAGACTACACTTTACAGTCTGTAGCTGAGACTACACTTTACAATCTGTAACTGAGACTACACTTTACAGTCTGTAGGTGAGACTACACTTTACAGTCTGTAACTGAGACTACACTTTACAGTCTGTAGGTGAGACTACACTTTACAGTCTGTAACTGAGACTACACTTTACAGTCTGTAACTGAGACTACACTTTACAGTCTGTAACTGAGACTACACTTTACAGTCTGTAACTGAGACTACACTTTACAGTCTGTAACTGAGACTACACTTTACAGTCTGTAGGTGAGACTACACTTTACAGTCTGTAGGTGAGACTACACTTTACAGTCTGTAACTGAGACTACACTTTACAGTCTGTAGGTGAGACTACACTTTACAGTCTGTAACTGAGACTACACTTTACAGTCTGTAGGTGAGACTACACTTTACAGTCTGTAGGTGAGACTACACTTTACAGTCTGTAGGTGAGACTACACTTTACAGTCTGTAACTGAGACTACACTTTACAGTCTGTAGCTGAGACTACACTTTACAGTCTGTAGGTGAGACTACACTTTACAGTCTGTAGGTGAGACTACACTTTACAGTCTGTAACTGAGACTACACTTTACAATCTGTAACTGAGACTACACTTTACAGTCTGTAGGTGCGACTACACTTTACAGTCTGTAGGTAAGACTACACTTTACAATCTGTAGGTGAGACTACACTTTACAGTCTGTAGGTGAGACTACACTTTACAGTCTGTAACTGAGACTACACTTTACAGTCTGTAGCTGAGACTACACTTTACAGTCTGTAGGTGAGACTACACTTTACAGTCTGTAACTGAGACTACATTTTACAGTCTGTAACTGAGACTACACTTTACAGTCTGTAACTGAGACTACACTTTACAGTCTGTAACAGACTACACTTTACAGTCTGTAGGTGAGACTACACTTTACAGTCTGTAACTGAGACTACACTTTACAGTCTGTAACTGAGACTACACTTTACAGTCTGTAACTGAGACTACACTTTACAGTCTGTAACTGAGACTACACTTTACAGTCTGTAGGTGAGACTACACTTTACAGTCTGTAGGTGAGACTACACTTTACAGTCTGTAGGTGAGACTACACTTTACAGTCTGTAGGTGAGACTACACTTTACAGTCTGTAACTGAGACTACACTTTACAGTCTGTAGGTGAGACTACACTTTACAGTCTGTAGCTGAGACTACACTTTACAGTCTGTAACTGAGACTACACTTTACAGTCTGTAGGTGAGACTACACTTTACAGTCTGTAACTGAGACTACACTTTACAGTCTGTAGGTGAGACTACACTTTACAGTATGTAGCTGAGACTACACTTTACAGTCTATAACTGAGACTACACTTTATAGTCTGTAGCTGAGACTACACTTTACAGTCTGTAGCTGAGACTACACTTTGCAGTCTGTAACTGAGACTACACTTTACAGTCTGTAGGTGAGACTACACTTTACAGTCTGTAGGTGAGACTACACTTTACAGTCTGTAACTGAGACTACATTTTACAGTCTGTAACTGAGACTACACTTTACAGTCTGTAACTGAGACTACACTTTACAGTCTGTAGGTGAGACTACACTTTACAGTCTGTAGCTGAGACTACACTTTACAGTCTGTAACTGAGACTACACTTTACAGTCTGTAACTGAGACTACACTTTACAGTCTGTAGGTGAGACTACACTTTACAGTCTGTAGCTGAGACTACACTTTACAGTCTGTAGGTGAGACTACACTTTACAGTCTGTAACTGAGACTACACTTTACAGTCTGTAACTGAGACTACACTTTACAATCTGTAACTGAGACTACACTTTACAGTCTGTAGGTGAGTCTACACTTTACAGTCTGTAGCTGAGACTACACTTTACAGTCTGTAACTGAGACTACACTTTACAGTCTGTAACTGAGACTACACTTTACAGTCTGTAACTGAGACTACACTTTACAGTCTGTAACAGACTACACTTTACAGTCTGTAACTGAGACTACACTTTACAGTCTGTAGGTGAGACTACACTTTACAGTCTGTAACTGAGACTACACTTTACAGTCTGTAACAGACTACACTTTACAGTCTGTAGGTGAGACTACACTTTACAGTCTGTAACTGAGACTACACTTTACAGTCTGTAACTGAGACTACACTTTACAGTCTGTAACTGAGACTACACTTTACAGTCTGTAGGTGAGACTACACTATACAGTCTGTAGGTGAGACTATAATTTACAGTCTGTAGGTGAGACTACACTTTACAGTCTGTAGCTGAGACTACACTTTACAATCTGTAACTGAGACTACACTTTACAGTCTGTAGGTGAGACTACACTTTACAGTCTGTAACTGAGACTACACTTTACAGTCTGTAGGTGAGACTACACTTTACAGTCTGTAACTGAGACTACACTTTACAGTCTGTAACTGAGACTACACTTTACAGTCTGTAACTGAGACTACACTTTACAGTCTGTAACTGAGACTACACTTTACAGTCTGTAACTGAGACTACACTTTACAGTCTGTAGGTGAGACTACACTTTACAGTCTGTAGCTGAGACTACACTTTACAGTCTGTAACTGAGACTACACTTTACAGTCTGTAACTGAGACTACACTTTACAGTCTGTAACTGAGACTACACTTTACAGTCTGTAGGTGAGACTACACTTTACAGTCTGTAGGTGAGACTATAATTTACAGTCTGTAGGTGAGACTACACTTTACAGTCTGTAGCTGAGACTACACTTTACAATCTGTAACTGAGACTACACTTTACAGTCTGTAGGTGAGACTACACTTTACAGTCTGTAACTGAGACTACACTTTACAGTCTGTAGGTGAGACTACACTTTACAGTCTGTAACTGAGACTACACTTTACAGTCTGTAACTGAGACTACACTTTACAGTCTGTAACTGAGACTACACTTTACAGTCTGTAACTGAGACTACACTTTACAGTCTGTAACTGAGACTACACTTTACAGTCTGTAGGTGAGACTACACTTTACAGTCTGTAGGTGAGACTACACTTTACAGTCTGTAACTGAGACTACACTTTACAGTCTGTAGGTGAGACTACACTTTACAGTCTGTAACTGAGACTACACTTTACAGTCTGTAGGTGAGACTACACTTTACAGTCTGTAGGTGAGACTACACTTTACAGTCTGTAGGTGAGACTACACTTTACAGTCTGTAACTGAGACTACACTTTACAGTCTGTAGCTGAGACTACACTTTACAGTCTGTAGGTGAGACTACACTTTACAGTCTGTAGGTGAGACTACACTTTACAGTCTGTAACTGAGACTACACTTTACAATCTGTAACTGAGACTACACTTTACAGTCTGTAGGTGCGACTACACTTTACAGTCTGTAGGTAAGACTACACTTTACAATCTGTAGGTGAGACTACACTTTACAGTCTGTAGGTGAGACTACACTTTACAGTCTGTAGGTGAGACTACACTTTAAAGTCTGTAGGTGAGACTACACTTTACAGTCTGTAGGTGAGACTACACTTTACAGTCTGTAGCTGAGACTACACTTTACAGTCTGTAGGTGAGACTACACTTTACAGTCTGTAGGTGAGACTACACTTTACAGTCTGTAGCTGAGACTACACTTTACAGTCTGTAACAGACTACACTTTACAGTCTGTAGGTGAGACTACACTTTACAGTCTGTAGCTGAGACTACACTTTACAGTCTGTAGGTGAGACTACACTTTACAGTCTGTAGGTGAGACTACACTTTACAGTCTGTAACAGACTACACTTTACAGTCTGTAGGTGAGACTACACTTTACAGTCTGTAACAGAGACTACACTTTACAGTCTGTAGGTGAGACTACACTTTACAGTCTGTAGGTGAGACTACACTTTACAGTCTGTAACTGAGACTACACTTTACAGTCTGTAACAGACTACACTTTACAGTCTGTAACTGAGACTACACTTTACAGTCTGTAGGTGAGACTACACTTTACAGTCTGTAACTGAGACTACCCTTTACAGTCTGTAGGTGAGACTACACTTTACAGTCTGTAACAGACTACACTTTACAGTCTGTAACTGAGACTACACTTTACAGTCTGTAGGTGAGACTACACTTTACAGTCTGTAACTGAGACTACACTTTACAGTCTGTACGTGAGACTACACTTTACAGTCTGTAACTGAGACTACACTTTACAGTCTGTAGGTGAGACTACACTTTACAGTCTGTAGGTGAGACTACACTTTACAGTCTGTAACTGAGACTACACTTTACAGTCTGTACGTGAGACTACACTTTAGTCTGTAACTGAGACTACACTTTACAGTCTGTTACTGAGACTACACTTTACAGTCTGTAGGTGAGACTACACTTTACAGTCTGTAACTGAGACTACACTTTACATTCTGTAGGTGAGACTACACTTTACATTCTGTAGGTGAGACTACACTTTACAGTCTGTAGGTGAGACTACACTTTACAGTCTGTAGGTGAGACTACACTTTACAGTCTGTAACTGAGACTACACTTTACAGTCTGTAGGTGAGACTACACTTTACAGTCTGTAGGTGAGACTACACTTTACAGTCTGTAACTGAGACTACACTTTACAGTCTGTAGGTGAGACTACACTTTACAGTCTGTAGCTGAGACTACACTTTACAGTCTGTAACTGAGACTACACTTTACAGTCTGTAGGTGAGACTACACTTTACAGTCTGTAACTGAGACTACACTTTACAGTCTGTAGCTGAGACTACACTTTACAGTCTGTAGCTGAGACTACACTTTACAGTCTATAACTGAGACTACACTTTATAGTCTGTAGCTGAGACTACACTTTACAGTCTGTAGCTGAGACTACACTTTGCAGTCTGTAACTGAGACTACACTTTACAGTCTGTAGGTGAGACTACACTTTACAGTCTGTAGGTGAGACTACACTTTACAGTCTGTAACTGAGACTACACTTTACAGTCTGTAACTGAGACTACACTTTACAGTCTGTAACTGAGACTACACTTTACAGTCTGTAGGTGAGACTACACTTTACAGTCTGTAGCTGAGACTACACTTTACAGTCTGTAACTGAGACTACACTTTACAGTCTGTAACTGAGACTACACTTTACAGTCTGTAGGTGAGACTACACTTTACAGTCTGTAGCTGAGACTACACTTTACAGTCTGTAGGTGAGACTACACTTTACAGTCTGTAGGTGAGACTACACTTTACAGTCTGTAGCTGAGACTACACTTTACAGTCTGTAGGTTAGACTACACTTTACAGTCTGTAACTGAGACTACACTTTACAGTCTGTAGGTGAGACTACACTTTACAGTCTGTAGCTGAGACTACACTTTACAGTCTGTAACTGAGACTACACTTTACAGTCTGTAACTGAGACTACACTTTACAGTCTGTAGGTGAGTCTACACTTTACAGTCTGTAACTGAGACTACACTTTACAGTCTGTAGGTGAGACTACACTTTACAGTCTGTAGGTGAGACTACACTTTACAGTCTGTAACTGAGACTACACTTTACAGTCTGTAGGTGAGACTACACTTTACAGTCTGTAGCTGAGACTACACTTTACAGTCTGTAACTGAGACTACACTTTACAGTCTGTAGGTGAGACTACACTTTACAGTCTGTAGGTGAGACTACACTTTACAGTCTGTAACTGAGACTACACTTTACAGTCTGTAGGTGAGACTACACTTTACAGTCTGTAGGTGAGACTACACTTTACAGTCTGTAACTGAGACTACACTTTACAGTCTGTAACTGAAACTACACTTTACAGTCTGTAGGTGAGACTACACTTTACAGTCTGTAGGTGAGACTACACTTTACAGTCTGTAACTGAGACTACACTTTACAGTCTGTAACTGAGACTACACTTTACAGTCTGTAACTGAGACTACACTTTACAGTATGTAGGTGAGACTACACTTTACAGTCTGTAACAGACTACACTTTACAGTCTGTAGGTGAGACTACATTTTACAGTCTGTAACTGAGACTACACTTTACAGTCTGTAACTGAGACTACACTTTACAGTCTGTAACAGACTACACTTTACAGTCTGTAGGTGAGACTACATTTTACAGTCTGTAACTGAGACTACACTTTACAGTCTGTAACTGAGACTACACTTTACAGTCTGTAGCTGAGACTACACTTTACAGTCTGTAACTGAGACTACACTTTACAGTCTGTAGGTGAGACTACACTTTACAGTCTGTAGGTGAGACCACACTTTACAGTCTGTAGCTGAGACTACACTTTACAGTCTGTAGGTGAGACTACACTTTACAGTCTGTAGGTGAGACTACACTTTACAGTCTGTAGGTGAGACTACACTTTACAGTCTGTAGGTGAGACTACACTTTACAGTCTGTAGCTGAGACTACACTTTACAGTCTGTAACAGAGACTACACTTTACAGTCTGTAGGTGAGACTACACTTTACAGTCTGTAGGTGAGACTACACTTTACAGTCTGTAGGTGAGACTACACTTTACAGTCTGTAACTGAGACTACACTTTACAGTCTGTAACTGAGACTACACTTTACAGTCTGTAGGTGAGACTACACTTTACAGTCTGTAGGTGAGACTACACTTTACAGTCTGTAACTGAGACTACACTTTACAATCTGTAGGTGAGACTACACTTTACAATCTGTAGGTGAGACTACACTTTACAGTCTGTAACTGAGACTACACTTTACAGTCTGTAACTGAGACTACACTTTACAGTCTGTAACTGAGACTACACTTTACAGTCTGTAACTGAGACTACACTTTACAGTCTGTAGGTGAGACTACACTTTACAGTCTGTAGGTGAGACTACACTTTACAGTCTGTAACTGAGACTACACTTTACAGTCTGTAGGTGAGACTACACTTTACAGTCTGTAGGTGAGACTACACTTTACAGTCTGTAACTGAGACTACACTTTACAGTCTGTAGGTGAGACTACACTTTACAGTCTGTAGGTGAGACTACACTTTTCAGTCTGTAACTGAGACTACACTTTACAGTCTGTAGGTGAGACTACACTTTACAGTCTGTAACTGAGACTACACTTTACAGTCTGTAACTGAGACTACAATTTACAGTCTGTAACTGAGACTACACTATACAGTCTGTAGGTGAGACTACACTTTACAGTCTGTAACTGAGACTACACTTTACAGTCTGTAGGTGAGACTACACTTTACAGTCTGTAGGTGAGACTACACTTTACAGTCTGTAGGTGAGACTACACTTTACAGTCTGTAGCTGAGACTACACTTTACAGTCTGTAACTGAGACTACACTTTACAATCTGTAACTGAGACTACACTTTACAGTCTGTAGCTGAGACTACACTTTACAGTCTGTAGCTGAGACTACACTTTACAGTCTGTAGGTGAGACTACACTTTACAGTCTGTAGGTGAGACTACACTTTACAGTCTGTAGGTGAGACTACACTTTACAGTCTGTAGGTGAGACTACACTTTACAGTCTGTAGCTGAGACTACACTTTACAGTCTGTAACAGAGACTACACTTTACAGTCTGTAGGTGAGACTACACTTTACAGTCTGTAGGTGAGACTACACTTTACAGTCTGTAGGTGAGACTACACTTTACAGTCTGTAACTGAGACTACACTTTACAGTCTGTAACTGAGACTACACTTTACAGTCTGTAGGTGAGACTACACTTTACAGTCTGTAGGTGAGACTACACTTTACAGTCTGTAACTGAGACTACACTTTACAATCTGTAGGTGAGACTACACTTTACAATCTGTAGGTGAGACTACACTTTACAGTCTGTAACTGAGACTACACTTTACAGTCTGTAACTGAGACTACACTTTACAGTCTGTAACTGAGACTACACTTTACAGTCTGTAACTGAGACTACACTTTACAGTCTGTAGGTGAGACTACACTTTACAGTCTGTAGGTGAGACTACACTTTACAGTCTGTAACTGAGACTACACTTTACAGTCTGTAGGTGAGACTACACTTTACAGTCTGTAGGTGAGACTACACTTTACAGTCTGTAACTGAGACTACACTTTACAGTCTGTAGGTGAGACTACACTTTACAGTCTGTAGGTGAGACTACACTTTTCAGTCTGTAACTGAGACTACACTTTACAGTCTGTAGGTGAGACTACACTTTACAGTCTGTAACTGAGACTACACTTTACAGTCTGTAACTGAGACTACAATTTACAGTCTGTAACTGAGACTACACTATACAGTCTGTAGGTGAGACTACACTTTACAGTCTGTAACTGAGACTACACTTTACAGTCTGTAGGTGAGACTACACTTTACAGTCTGTAGGTGAGACTACACTTTACAGTCTGTAGGTGAGACTACACTTTACAGTCTGTAGCTGAGACTACACTTTACAGTCTGTAACTGAGACTACACTTTACAATCTGTAACTGAGACTACACTTTACAGTCTGTAGCTGAGACTACACTTTACAGTCTGTAGGTGAGACTACACTTTACAGTCTGTAGGTGAGACTACACTTTACAATCTGTAGCTGAGACTACACTTTACAGTCTGTAACTGAGACTACACTTTACAGTCTGTAACTGAGACTACACTTAACAGTCTGTAATAATATACCTTCCAGTCATTTTGATAATTGCTTTTAACAATTTTGCTGTCTTGTATTTCTTCTGATTAGGTTGGACAGACCTTTCTATGGTTTCAATGGGATATACTTCTTTTGGAAGCTGGCTTTCTTACCATCTTGGTGGCACCAGTTAATCTATTCAAATGGAGGGCGCCCTCACACAACCAACATGACAATGTTACCATGTGGTTGGTGAAATGGTTGCTATTTCGATTGATGTTTGCATCAGGAGTTGTGAAGTTAACCAGTCACTGTCCAACATGGTGGGGCCTTACTGCATTGAATTATCACTATGAAACACAGGTATAACAAACAAACAATTATATTATACCAGTATATTGATGGTGGAAATCAAGGGATCTGATTGGTCTAGACATCGAACTAGCGCATCTAAAACGAGTGATAATGCACTGTTGGCATGATAATGCACTGCTGGCACACGTCCAAATTTTGTTTGTTTTGGCTACGGTCGAGCGTTGAGTTGTAGTTCGCTGTGATCTACTGATAGTGAACTCTTCGAATTGTCAGACAGAGGAGGATTTTCTCTCAATGAGACAATATTTTATGAGAAATTGTTGAAGGAAATTTCGAAAGCAACCAAGTCATCGCGTATTTGTTCAAATCATCGCTTCCTACTAAGGTCAAGGCATGCACGAGATCGGTCCCAGCCTCGGGCCTCGCTTGCTCGGCGCGGCTGGAGTGGTGAGCTGTCCTGTCCTGTCATAAAAATGAGGCAAGTGAAAGAGCTTACACTGGCCGACTTACCATTAATCTAAATAGAAATTTGTCTGGGATCCTGTCCTAGAGTATCAGTCATCAATCCGAGAGGGAAATCCTCAAACCCGAAAATCTACTGACGTAACTTTCAGTAATATAAATACATTGTAAATATCAACCTGTCTATCACTTCACCGAGTCGTGAATTCGGCCGGGAACGATCGAAGCATGCTGTATTCAATAAACCACTTCAAGTTTATACCTTGAGTCAGACAGGTTGTTTATTCATCACTGTGCACTTTTAATGAGCCGATCAATGTACAGATTATCCATAGAAACGACTAGCAGATAAAATAAATCCAGTCGCTGCACGACGTTCATGTTGAGGCCAAGATCAGCTGTTTTGAAAGCAGCGTTATTGTTATGCAAATTAGTCACAGAGGCGCATATGAAACGAGAAAACGTTAGTTCTTATCGTGTTTCCGATATTTTCAATATACTAGTATAATATAATAGCGATAAACCACCCCCTGGGAAAGGTATACCACTCGGTTTTGACCAGTGAACCCAATATATGCACTCGCTATCGCTCGTGCATATATTTCGTTCACTGGTCAAAACCTCTTGGTATACCATCCCCAGGGGGTGGTTTATTGCTTAAATATGCCATAGTCCAGTTATAGGAAAGATAAAAGATTTCATGGATTGGCCACTAGGAGTGCTGTTCACAAGCCATTTGTTGGCATTGCAGGACACGAGGGCCAGAATAATGTAGCATAAAGACATCAGAGAGACACAAAGTTAAAACACATTCTTTGTGTTCCCACCATACTATTTTATTTGTGACTCTCCGTGATTGAAATGTACCTAACCACTACTGTAATACTCTTTAGAACAAACAGTTTTTTTTTACATACATTTCATTCATTCATTCACTACGTCATGCAATGCCATACAATAAGTGGCCATGACAAAATATTTTAGCCTTCACTTTGTCAAATCTGGTGTGTCCTCTTGTGGTGCTTCCTTATGGCTGTGTATTCAGTGATTGGAATATGGCGCATTGGAGAATACATTTTAGTATCACAATGAACAAACAAACAATACTATGTAAGTTGTGTACCCTCTGAATAAAAGATAGCTGAATTGTTTTCTTATTCATTGAAATAGGAAACTCTAAACTTGTGTACATTACTAGAAATTACCATGACACTAGTACTATGCTTCGAGGACAAACTGCTGCCTGCAAATTACCATGTCATTGAACTTAGAGGGCAAACTGCTGCCAGCAAATTACCATGTCACTGAACTTAGAGGGCAAACTGCTGCCAGCAAATTACCATGTCACTGAACTTAGAGGGCAAACTGCTGCCAGCAAATTACCATGTCACTGAACTTAGAGGGCAAACTGCTGCCAGCAAATTACCATGTCACTGAACTTAGAGGGCAAACTGCTGCCAGCAAATTACCATGTCACTGAGCTTAGAGGACAAACTGCTGCCATCAAATTACCATGTCACTAAGCTTAGAGGGCAAACTGCTGCCAGCAAATTACCATGTCACTGAGCTTAGAGGGCAAACTGCTGCCAGCAAATTACCATGTCACTGAGCCTAGAGGGCAAACTGCTGCCAGCAAATTACCATGTCACTGAACTTAGAGGGCAAACTGCTGCCTGCAAATTACCATGTCACTGAGCTTTGAGGGCAAACTGCTGCCAGCAAATTACCATGTCACTGAGCTTAGAGGGCAAACTGCTGCCAGCAAATTACCATGTCACTGACCCTAGAGGGCAAACTGCTGCCAGCAAATTACCATGTCACTGAACAGGGCAAACTTCTGCCAACAAATTAGACATGAAATTATTAACTGTCGATTAGTTTGTGTTACTTGCTTAGTAGAACTCAAACCTGACAGGATGTGTTGATAAGTTTATAACATCAATTCATATTACACGTACATGTATACTAAAATGTCATGGCAACGCCTGTACTTATGTTATAGTATTAACTGTACTAACAATGTCAGAAGACAATTCCTAGGTCATTAAAGTCATGTATTAATACTAACATCACTTGAGGTTTTATGTACTATATTTTCACCGTGTTTGAAAACCTCATCAATTCAGTTGTTATGTTAATTGACTTTAATGCATTATTATGTATGTTTATTTCCAGTGTATCAGTACACCACTGGCTTGGTATGCACATCAATTACCGGAATGGTTCCAGAAACTTAGTGTTGTCTTCACCTATGTTATAGAGATAGCATTACCTTTCCTCTTCTTTTCACCAATCAGAAGTCTTAGACTATTTGCAGGCCTGTCACAGGTTAGTATAGAAGTCTTAGACTATTTGCAGGCCTGTCACAGGTTAGTACAGAAGTCTTAGACTATTTGCAGGCCTGTCACAGGTTAGTATAGAATCTTAGTCTATTTGCAGGCCTGTCACAGGTTAGTACAGAAGTCTTAGATTATTTGCAGGCCTGTCACAGGTTAGTACAGAAGTCTTAGACTATTTGCAGGCCTGTCACAGGTTAGTATAGAAGTCTTAGACTATTTGCAGGCCTGTCACAGGTTAGTACAGAAGTCTTAGACTATTTGCAGACCTGTCACAGGTTAGTATAGAAGTCTTAGACTATTTGCAGACCTGTCACAGGTTAGTACAGAAGTCTTAGACTATTTGCAGGCCTGTCACAGGTTAGTACAGAAGTCTTAGACTATTTGCAGGCCTGTCACAGGTTAGTATAGAAGTCTTAGACTATTTGCAGGCCTGTCACAGGTTAGTACAGAAGTCTTAGACTATTTGCAGGCCTGTCACAGGTTAGTACAGAAGTCTTAGACTATTTGCAGACCTGTTACAGGTTAGTACAGAAGTCTTAGACTATTTGCAGGCCTGTCACAGGTTAGTACAGAAGTCTTAGACTATTTGCAGGCCTGTCACAGGTTAGTACAGAAGTCTTAGATTATTTGCAGGCCTGTCACAGGTTAGTACAGAAGTCTTAGACTATTTGCAGGCCTGTCACAGGTTAGTACAGAAGTCTTAGATTATTTGCAGGCCTGTCACAGGTTAGTACAGAAGTCTTAGATTATTTGCAGGCCTGTCACAGGTTAGTACAGAAGTCTTAGACTATTTGCAGGCCTGTCACAGGTTAGTACAGAAGTCTTAGACTATTTGCAGGCCTGTCACAGGTTAGTACAGAAGTCTTAGACTATTTGCAGGCCTGTCACAGGTTAGTACAGAAGTCTTAGACTATTTGCAGGCCTGTCACAGGTTAGTACAGAAGTCTTAGATTATTTGCAGGCCTGTCACAGGTTAGTACAGAAGTCTTAGACTATTTGCAGGCCTGTCACAGGTTAGTACAGAAGTCTTAGACTATTTGCAGGCCTGTCACAGGTTAGTACAGAAGTCTTAGACTATTTGCAGGCCTGTCACAGGTTAGTACAGAAGTCTTAGATTATTTGCAGGCCTTTCACAGGTTAGTACAGAAGTCTTAGACTATTTGCAGGCCTGTCACAGGTTAGTACAGAAGTCTTAGACTATTTGCAGGCCTGTCACAGGTTAGTACAGAAGTCTTAGACTATTTGCAGGCCTGTCACAGGTTAGTATACAGAAGTCTTAGACTATTTGCAGGCCTGTCACAGGTTAGTACAGAAGTCTTAGACTATTTGCAGGCCTGTCACAGGTTAGTACAGAAGTCTTAGACTATTTGCAGGCCTGTCACAGGTTAGTACAGAAGTCTTAGACTATTTGCAGGCCTGTCACAGGTTAGTACAGAAGTCTTAGATTATTTGCAGACCTGTCACAGGTTAGTACAGAAGTCTTAGACTATTTGCAGGCCTGTCACAGGTTAGTACAGAAGTCTTAGACTATTTGCAGGCCTGTCACAGGTTAGTACAGAAGTCTTAGACTATTTGCAGGCCTGTCACAGGTTAGTATAGAAGTCTTAGACTATTTGCAGGCCTGTCACAGGTTAGTACAGAAGTCTTAGACTATTTGCAGGCCTGTCACAGGTTAGTACAGAAGTCTTAGACTATTTGCAGGCCTGTCACAGGTTAGTACAGAAGTCTTAGACTATTTGCAGGCCTGTCACAGGTTAGTACAGAAGTCTTAGACTATTTGCAGACCTGTCACAGGTTAGTACAGAAGTCTTAGACTATTTGCAGGCCTGTCACAGGTTAGTACAGACATCTTAGACTATTTGCAGACCTGTTACAGGTTAGTATAGAATCTTAGTCTATTTGCAGGCCTGTCACAGGTTAGTACAGAAGTCTTAGTCTATTTGCAGGCCTGTCACAGGTTAGTACAGAAGTCTTAGTCTATTTGCAGGCCTGTCACAGGTTAGTACAGAAGTCTTAGTCTATTTGCAGGCCTGTCACAGGTTAGTACAGAAGTCTTAGACTATTTGCAGACCTGTTACAGGTTAGTACAGAAGTCTTAGACTATTTGCAGACCTGTTACAGGTTAGTACAGAAGTCTTAGACTATTTGCAGGCCTGTCACAGGTTAGTACAGAAGTCTTAGACTATTTGCAGACCTGTTACAGGTTAGTATAGAAGTCTTAAACTATTTGCAGACCTGTTACAGGTTAGTATAGAAGTCTTAAACTATTTGCAGACCTGTTACAGGTTAGTACAGAAGTATGTCTTAGACTATTTGCAGACCTGTTACAGGTTAGTACAGAAGTCTTAGATTATTTGCAGACCTGTCACAGGTTAGTACAGAAGTCTTAGTCTATTTGCAGACCTGTTACAGGTTAGTATAGAATCTTAGTCTATTTGCAGACCTGTTACAGGTTAGTACAGACGTCTTAGACTATTTGCAGACCTGTCACAGGTTAGTACAGAAGTATGTCTTAGACTATTTGCAGACCTGTCACAGGTTAGTACAGAAGTCTTAGTCTATTTGCAGACCTGTTACAGGTTAGTACAGAAGTAAGTCTTAGGCTATTTGCAGACCTGTCACAGGTTAGTACAGAAGTATGTCTTAGACTATTTGCAGACCTGTTACAGGTTAGTACAGACATCTTAGACTATTTGCAGACCTGTTACAGGTTAGTATAGAATCTTAGTCTATTTGCAGACCTGTTACAGGTTAGTACAGACGTCTTAGACTATTTGCAGACCTGTTACAGTTTAGTACAGAATCTTAGTCTATTTGCAGACCTGTTACAGGTTAGTACAGAAATCTTAGATAATTTGCAGACCTGTTACAGGTTAGTATAGAATCTTAGTCTATTTGCAGACCTGTTACAGGTTAGTACAGACGTCTAAGACTATTTGCAGACCTGTTACAGGTTAGTACAGAAGTCTTAGATTATTTGCAGACCTGTTACAGGTTAGTACAGACGTCTTAGACTATTTGCAGACCTGTTACAGGTTAGTATAGAATCTTAGACTATTTGCAGACCTGTTACAGGTTAGTATAGAATCTTAGACTATTTGCAGACCTGTTACAGGTTAGTACAGACGTCTTAGACTATTTGCAGACATGTTACTGTATTTGCACGCCTGTAACGGGTTAATGTATTACAGTAGTTTATTTGCAGACCTACATATGTATCACAGGTTAAAAGTCTTAGGCTTTGTGTTGTGGTGTCATATGATGTTGCATGAGTACCATCAGTCAACATGTGTTTTATAACACATCACATGGTTTCCCACATAGTACATGTACATGTATATGCCCTGCCCGAATAATATGATATGGTATATCATGTAAACTGAATGGTTTCCATATGACAACAGTAAAGGTACTTCCAGTTTACTCCTTTAACAATAATAAATTACCAAGTTTGTTCATTCCAAATCCTTTCTGACACAAAGGTGGCAAGTTTGACTTCTGAAAATTGTAAAAGCCAAGAAGTTTCTATGGTAACACCTACATGGATATACTCCACCAGCACAAGGTGACACCATATGTGTCTGCTGTTAAAACATGTACAGTGTACACATGTGCACATGACGTTGCAGTTATCAGTTTTTAGTGATGATGCCCATACAGGCATCGTCATGAAAATTGTTGACCGGTAAACATCATTTGCAAAATTCCTAGATACCATGTGACCAAGCATTGACGAATCACAACATAGGACATGGAGTAGATGTGTTACAACATGACTTGACTCAGTAAAGAGTACTGTGATTTGTATAGTAACATTTTTCAAAGGATACACAGTGAGTTATATTATACCTTTTGTAATAACCCTACTGTTATATATCTGTACAGCATTATTATTCATCAAAATAACCTTACATTAACTAGATATTGACATCATACTATTCCAGTCTGTTTTATATGTTATGAATATAGGCCTGCCTGATTTCTTTTGGATTTACTAAATTATATTTTTCAGGTGTTTTTGATGATTGTGATATTCTTGACAGGAAATTATAATTTCTTCAACATACTGACTGCTGTAATGTGTATAGCTACATTAGATGATCAGTTCTTTACTAGACACCATGGTAAGTTTAGTTATTTACATTACATCTACACTAGATGATCAGTTCTTTACTAGACACCATGGTAAGTTTAGTTATTTACATTACATCTACACTAGATGATCAGTTCTTTACTAGACACCATAGTAAGTTTAGTTATTTAGATTACATCTACACTAGGTGATCAGTTGTTTACTAGACACCATAGTAAGTTTAGTTATTTACATTACATCTACACTAGATGATCAGTTCTTTACTAGACACCATGGTAAGTTTAGTTATTTACATTATATCTACATTAGATGATCAGTTCTTTACTAGACACCATGGTAAGTTTAGTTATTTACATTACATCTACACTAGATGATCAGTTGTTTACTAGACACCATAGTAAGTTTAGTTATTTACATTACATCTACACTAGATGATCAGTTCTTTACTAGACACCATGGTAAGTTTAGTTATTTACATTACATCTACACTAGATGATCAGTTCTTTACTAGACACCATAGTAAGTTTAGTTATTTACATTACATCTACACTAGATGATCAGTTCTTTACTAGACACCATAGTAAGTTTAGTTATTTACATTACATCTACACTAGATGATCAGTTCTTTACTAGACACCATGGTAAGTTTAGTTATTTACATTACATCTACACTAGATGATCAGTTGTTTACTAGACACTATGGTAAGTTTAGTTATTTACATTACATCTATACTAGATGATCAGTTGTTTACTAGACACCGTGGTAAGTTTAGTTATTTACATCTTTTTCACGATGTAATCATCCCAAATTATCAAAAGCCATCGGGTCATATCCTTTGTTATCCCTAGAATTTACATACAAGATGGGTCACAGGCCTGTAATGTCTTCTGATTGAAAAGTAAGTGGTGAGTTTAGTTAGATTGTACCTACATGTACTTACTGCACATAGATAGTAAATGATTGATTTGTTTGTCTTTCTGCTAGATGATGGCAAGACACACAGTGTACCATGGATTGTACAAAAAGTTGTAATCAAAATTATTGAAATTATAACATTTGGAGGATTGCTGTATTGGACTGTCAAGTTGTTCTCACTTCATGTTGATACCAAGGTCAATGGTATTGAATCTAAAATAAGTAGGTATAGTATATAAGACAAGAATTCTATGATGTGCGAGTGCTAGTGTGCCACACTCAGTATATTTGCATGAGGGCTTGCAGTGTTCTCTGCACCTATAGTGAGTGAAAATGCAGCAGAAAACCCCATAATCACAAGTACAAATACCCCTGAGTACCCCACTTACAAATACTTCTGAGTACCCCCACTGACAAATACTCCTGAGTACCCCCTCTGACAAATACCCCTGAGTACCCCCACTGACAAATACCCCTAAGTACCCCCAGAGACAAATACCCCTGAGTACCCCCACTTACAAATACTTCTGAGTACCCCCAGAGACAAATACCCCTGAGTACCCCCCCTGACAAATACTCCTGAGTACCCCCACTTACAAATACCCCTGAGTACCCCCTCTGACAAATACTCCTGAGTACCCCCCACTTACAAATACTTCTGAGTACCCCACTGACACATACCCCTGAGTACCCCCCACTGACACATACCCCTGAGTACCCCCCACTTACAAATACTCCTGAGTACCCCCACTTACAAATACTTCTGAGTACCCCCACTTACAAATACCCCTGAGTACCCCCACTGACACATACTCCTGAGTACCCCCCACTTACAAATACCCCTGAGTACCCCCACTGACAAATACTCCTGAGTACCCCACTGACAAATACCCCTGAGTACCCCCCACTGACAAATACCCCTGAGTACCCCCACTGACAAATACCCCTGAGTACCCCCACTTACAAATACCCCTGAGTACCCCCCACTTACAAATACTCCTGAGTACCCCCCACTTACAAATACTCCTGAGTACCCCCCACTGACAAATACCCCAGAGTACCCCCACTGACAAATACCCGAGTACCCCCACTGACAAATACCCCTGAGTACCCCCACTGACAAATACCCCTGAATACCCCCCACTGACAAATACCCCTGAGTACCCCCACTGACAAATACCCCTGAGTACCCCCACTTACAAATACCCCTGAGTACCCCCACTTACAAATACCCTGAGTACCCCCACTGACAAATACCCCTGAGTACCCCCACTTACAAATACTCCTGAGTACCCCCACTTACAAATACCCCTGAGTACCCCCACTGACAAATACCCCTGAGTACCCCCACTGACAAATACCCCTGAGTACCCCCACTGACAAATACCCCTGAGTACCCCCACTGACAAATACCCCTGAGTACCCCCACTGACAAATACCCCTGAGTACCCCCACTGACAAATACCCCTGAGTACCCCCACTTACAAATACTCCTGAGTACCCCCACTGACAAATACCCCTGAGTACCCCCACTGACAAATACCCCTGAGTACCCCCACTGACAAATACCCCTGAGTACCCCCACTGACAAATACTCCTGAGTACCCCCACTGACAAATACTCCTGAGTACCCCCACTGACAAATACCCCTGAGTACCCCCACTGACAAATACCCCTGAGTACCCCCACTGACAAATACTCCTGAGTACCCCCACTTACAAATACTCCTGAGTACCCCCACTGACAAATACCCCTGAGTACCCCCACTGACAAATACCCCTGAGTACCCCCACTGACAAATACCCCTGAGTACCCCCACTGACAAATACCCCTGAGTACCCCCACTGACAAATACTCCTGAGTACCCCCACTGACAAATACCCCTGAGTACCCCCACTGACAAATACCCCTGAGTACCCCCACTGACAAATACCCCTGAGTACCCCCACTGACAAATACCCCTGAGTACCCCCACTTACAAATACTCCTGAGTACCCCCACTTACAAATACCCCTGAGTACCCCCACTGACAAATACCCCTGAGTACCCCCACTGACAAATACCCCTGAGTACCCCCACTTACAAATACTCCTGAGTACCCCCACTTACAAATACCCCTGAGTACCCCCACTGACAAATACCCCTGAGTACCCCCACTGACAAATACCCCTGAGTACCCCCCACTGACAAATACCCCTGAGTACCCCCACTGACAAATACCCCTGAGTACCCCCACTGACAAATACTCCTGAGTACCCCCACTTACAAATACTCCTGAGTACCCCCACTGACAAATACCCCTGAGTACCCCCACTGACAAATACCCCTGAGTACCCCCACTGACAAATACCCCTGAGTACCCCCACTGACAAATACCCCTGAGTACCCCCACTGACAAATACTCCTGAGTACCCCCACTGACAAATACCCCTGAGTACCCCCACTGACAAATACCCCTGAGTACCCCCACTGACAAATACCCCTGAGTACCCCCACTGACAAATACCCCTGAGTACCCCCACTTACAAATACTCCTGAGTACCCCCACTTACAAATACCCCTGAGTACCCCCACTGACAAATACCCCTGAGTACCCCCACTGACAAATACCCCTGAGTACCCCCACTTACAAATACTCCTGAGTACCCCCACTTACAAATACCCCTGAGTACCCCCACTGACAAATACCCCTGAGTACCCCCACTGACAAATACCCCTGAGTACCCCCCACTGACAAATACCCCTGAGTACCCCCACTGACAAATACCCCTGAGTACCCCCACTGACAGCCATGCCAGTCTTGTTATCGTATATTTACCCAAAACTGGACATTTCTGTAAAAATCATACCATGCAATTATGCCACATACGTCATGTTCAAGGAATGGCTGCATTTACATAACATTTGAATACAGGTATGCAATAATAACCACACTCATTTACATAACATTTGAATACAGGTATGCAATAATAACCACACTCATTTACATAACATTTGAATACAGGTATGCAATAATAACCACATTCATTTACATAACATTTGAATACAGGTATGCAATAATGACTACTCTCATTTACATAACATTTGAATACAGGTATGCAATAATAACCACACTCATTTACATAACATTTGAATACAGGTATGCAATAATGACTACTATCATTTACATAACATTTGAATACAGGTATGCAATAATAACCACACTCATTTACATAACATTTGAATACAGGTATGCAATAATGACTACTATCATTTACATAACATTTGAATACAGGTATGCAATAATAACCACACTCATTTATATAACATTTGAATACAGGTATGCTATAATAACTGTGCTCATTTACATAACATTTGAATACAGGTATGCAATAGTGACTACTCTCATTTACATAACATATGAATACAGGTATGCAATAATAACCACTCTCATTTACATAACAATTGAATACAGGTATACAATAACATTTGAATACAGGTATGCAATAGTGACTACTCTCATTTACATAACATTTGAAGTTGATAAGAAAATCAATAGTTCAAATAAGTCACAAGGTATAATAATTTACAACTGGTTGGTTCATTCCTAATATTGCCAAATCCATGTACACATAGTACCACTTAGAATGACTGGTTATTGATGGACAAGACAATTTGGCCTGCAGGAGAACTCAGCCTATATCCCATGATAATGGTTGCATGCAAAATATTGTGATACATAGTTGAACCTAGTTAGTAGCCATATCTAGGTACCAGGAATCTTTGTTTGTTATAGCAAGGAACCAGGAATCTTTGTTTGTTATAGCAAGGAACCAGGAATCTTTGTTTGTTATAGTAAGGAACCAGGAATCTTTAGTTTGTTATAGCTAGGAACCAGGAATCTTTGATATAGCTAGGAACCAGGAATCTTTGTTTATTATAGCTAGGAACCAGGAATCTTTGTTTGTTATAGCAAGGAACCAGGAATCTTTGTTTGTTATGGCTAGGAACCAGGAATTTTTGTTATAGCTAGGAACCAGGAATCTTTGTTTGTTGTAGCAATGAACCAGAAATCTTTGTTTGTTATAGCTAGGAACCAGGAATCTTTGTTTGTTATAGCTAGGAACCAAGAATCTTAGTTTGTTATGGCTAGGAACCAGGAATCTTTGTTTGTTGTAGCAAGGAACCAGGAATCTTTGTTTGTTATAGCTAGGAACCAAGAATCTTAGTTTGTTATGGCTAGGAACCAGGAATCTTTGTTTGTTATAGCAAGGAACCAAGAATCTTTGTTTTTTATAGCAAGGAACCAGGAATCTTTGTTTGTTATATCCGTATACAAAAGGGGGGTTGGGGGGACACGGATAGATTTTACCTACATTCCACCCTTAACAAAACACCACTCATAATTAACAAAAGCACATTAATGTACAGCTGGAAGTCTGCAGCTCAGTAGATGTACAATCAAATTTTATCTACATTGTTATTTACAGACTTTACTTCTGAAGAATTCCACACAGCATTAAAGAGAATAATGCCTATAACAATATGGATTGGAATGGTTTCATTGGCATGGCAAATTATCTCATCACTAGCCAGGTTAGTGTTATTCTAGGATTATTAATTTCACTAGCCTCTAGGATTATTAATTTCACAAGCTAGGTTAGTGTTATTGTAGGATTATTAATTTCACAAGCCAGGTTAGTGTTATTGTAGGATTATTAATTTCACAAGCTAGGTTAGTGTTATTGTAGGATTATTAATTTCACAAGCCAGGTTAGTGTTATTGTAGGATTATTAATTTCACAAGCTAGGTTAGTGTTATTGTAGGATTATTAATTTCACAAGCCAGGTTAGTGTTATTGTAGGATTATTAATTTCACAAGCTAGGTTAGTGTTATTGTAGGATTATTAATTTCACAAGCCAGGTTAGTGTTATTGTAGGATTATTAATTTCACTAGCTAGGTTAGTGTTATTCTGGGATTATTAATTTCACAAGCCAGGTTAGTGTTATTCTAGGATTATTAGTCCCTGTCGGATGAAGTGCGGGACGGGGACTTATGGATTGGGTTCCGCCTGTCCGTCCGTCCGTCTGTCCAGAGCCGTTTCTTGGAGATGCGTGGACCGATTTTTTTCAAACTTGGTACAGGAGCAACATACAATACCATACATATGCACGTCAATTGTTTCATGATACGATCCAATATGGCCGCCTAGCAGCCATTTTGTTTGCAAATTTTCCCTGTCTAAAGCCATAACTCAGACATGCATGAACAGATCTGCCATTGTATCTGCAGAGTGTCACCACATTCCAGGCATTTAAATCAGGTCTTAAGACCTATTTCTTCAATAAGACTTTCGCTTGAGTCTTTTGTACTCGTTTTTCCCTGTCCAAAGCCATAATTCAGACATGCTTGAACAGATCTCATTCAAAGTTGGCATTAGCACAGTGTTCTATGACATACATGTGCATATCCATTTTTGTCGTGATACAATCTGATATGGCTGCCTGGCAGCGATTTTGTTGGCGCAGTTTTCATGTCCAAAGCCATAACTCAGACATGCTAATTTTCAAAGATTATAACAACACAAACAGTTCAAAGTTTTTTAGCATTGAGGTTTTCTATCTGTCTTGGTCAACAATCCTAATTAGAATGACAAATTCCATAGTTAAAACTGACCACTAGGTGGCAGTATAATCTGTCTCGGTTGACAATCCTCATTAGAATGACAAATTCCATAGTTACAGCTGACCACTAGGTGGCAGTACAATCTGTCTTGGTTGACAATCCTCATTAGCATGACAAATTCCATAGTTAAAACTGACCACTAGGTGGCAGTATAATCTGTCTCGGTTGACAATCCCCATTAGAATGCAAATTCCATAGTTACAGCTGACCACTAGGTGGCAGTATAATCTGTCTTGGTCAACAATCCTAATTAGAATGACAAATTCCATAGTTAAAACTGACCACTAGGTGGCAGTATAATCTGTCTTGGTTGACAATCCTCATTAGAATGACAAATTGCATAGTTACAGCTGACCACTAGGTGGCTGTATAATCTGTCTTGGTTGACAATCCTCATTAGAATGACAAATTCCATAGTTACAGCTGACCACTAGGTGGCAGTATAATCTGTCTCGGTTGACAATCCTCATTAGAATGACAAATTCCATAGTTAAAACTGACCACTAGGTGGCAGTATAATCTGTCTTGGTTGACAATCCTCATTAGAATGACAAATTCCATAGTTAAAACTGACCACTAGGTGGCAGTATAATCTGTCTTGGTTGACAATCCTCATTAGAATGACAAATTCCATAGTTACAGCTGACCACTAGGTGGCAGTATAATCTGTCTTGGTTGACAATCCTCATTAGAATGACAAATTCCATAGTTACAGCTGACCACTAGGTGGCAGTATAATCTGTCTTGGTTGACAATCCTCATCAGCATGACAAATTCCATAGTTAAAACTGACCACTAGGTGGCAGTATAATCTGTCTTGGTTGACAATCCTCATTAGAATGACAAATTCCATAGTTACAGCTGACCACTAGGTGGCAGTATAATCTGTCTTGGTTGACAATCCTCATTAGAATGACAAATTCCATAGTTACAGCTGACCACTAGGTGGCAGTATAATCTGTCTCGGTTGACAATCCTCATTAGAATGACAAATTCCATAGTTAAAACTGACC
This sequence comes from Glandiceps talaboti, assembly GCF_964340395.1. Classification (NCBI taxonomy): domain Eukaryota; kingdom Metazoa; phylum Hemichordata; class Enteropneusta; family Spengelidae; genus Glandiceps; species Glandiceps talaboti. The sequence continues at coordinate 2,426,502 of NC_135565.1, read as the reverse complement.
ACTAGGTGGCAGTATAATCTGTCTTGGTTGACAATCCTCATTAGAATGACAAATTCCATAGTTAAAACTGACCACTAGGTGGCAGTATAATCTGTCTTGGTTGACAATCCTCATTAGAATGACAAATTCCATAGTTACAGCTGACCACTAGGTGGCAGTATAATCTGTCTTGGTTGACAATCCTCATTAGAATGACAAATTCCATAGTTACAGCTGACCACTAGGTGGCAGTATAATCTGTCTTGGTTGACAATCCTCATCAGCATGACAAATTCCATAGTTAAAACTGACCACTAGGTGGCAGTATAATCTGTCTTGGTTGACAATCCTCATTAGAATGACAAATTCCATAGTTAAAACTGACCACTAGGTGGCAGTATAATCTGTCTTGGTTGACAATCCTCATTAGAATGACAAATTCCATAGTTAAGTTACAACTGACTGCTAAGTGGTGGTATGAACAGCAGATTGCAGATGTCAGCTCGTTCGATGCCAATAAATTTGCATATTATAAGAAAAACATACAGAAATACATACATGTAGCCAGTATTTGACAATGTATGTGTTATATCATATTGAAATACAGAAATGTAAATACTGGTATTTCATAGTGTGCTAGTAGCTGCATATATGATTTTATATGTCATCTCTCTTTGCTAGGTGTGTGTATATGGAGCAAGGTATACTAAGGAAGCTATGGTCACTGTGTCTTTGCATTCTCTATTCATCAGCTGCAGTCTATATGTTTACTATTAGTTTGGTATGTATCAAACAAATTGTATTAAGTCAACTTTACCTTGTATTCAACAATTGGTGGTTTATGTATTGTATTCAGTCAACTGGGGTCCAGTGAACACTACATTGTGTACATTTCACTGTGATTACTGGGGTCCAGTGAACACTACATTGTGTACATTTCATTATGATTACTGGGTCCATTGAACACTGTATTGTGTACATTTCACTGTGATTACTGGGGTCCAGTGAACACTGTATTGTGTACATTTCACTGTGATTACTTGGGTCCAGTGAACACTACATTGTGTACATTTCACTCTGATTAATGGGGTCCAGTGAACACTACATAGTGTCCATTTCACTGTGATTACTGGGGTCCAGTGAACACTACATTGTGTACATTTCACTGTGATTACTGGGGTCCAGTGAACACTACATTGTGTACATTTCACTGTGATTACTGGGGTCCAGTGAACACTACATTGTGTACATTTCACTGTGATTACTGGGGTCCATTGAACACTGTATTGTGTACATTTCACTGTGATTACTGGGGTCCAGTGAACACTGTATTGTGTACATTTCACTGTGATTACTTGGGTCCAGTGAACACTACATTGTGTACATTTCACTCTGATTACTGGGGTCCAGTGAACACTACATTGTGTACATTTCACTGTGATTACTGGGGTCCAGTGAACACTGTACTACATTGTGTACATTTCACTGTGATTACTGGGGTCCAGTGAACACTACATTGTGTACATTTCACTGTGATTACTTGGGTCCAGTGAACACTACATTGTGTACATTTCACTGTGATTACTGGGGTCCAGTGAACACTGTATTGTGTCCATTTCACCATGACTACTTGGGTTCAGTGAACACTGTATTGTGTACATTTTACAGTGATTACTGGGGTCCATTGAACACTGTATTGTGTACATTTCACTGTGATTACTGGGGTCCAGTGAACACTACACTGTTTATGTTTCACTGTGATTACTGGGGTCCAGTGAACACTATATTGTGTACATTTCACTGTGATTACTGGGGTCCATTGAACACTGTATTGTGTACATTTCACTCTGATTACTGGGGTCCAGTGAACACTGTATTGTGTACATTTCACTATGATTACTGGGGTCCAGTGAACACTATTGTGTACATTTCACTGTCATTACTGAGGTCTAGTGAACACTGTATTGTGTACATTTCACTGTGATTACTGGGGTCCATTGAACACTGTATTGTGTACATTTCACTGTGATTACTGGGGTCTAGTGAACACTACATTGTGTACATTTCACTGTGATTACTGGGGTCCAGTGAACACTACATTGTGTACATTTCACTGTGATTACTGGGGTCCAGTGAACACTACATTGTGTACATTTCACTGTGATTACTGGGGTCCAGTGAACACTACATTGTGTACATTTCACTGTGATTACTGGGGTCCAGTGAACACTACATTGTGTACATTTCACTGTGATTACTGGGGTCCAGTGAACACTGTATTGTGTCCATTTCACCATGACTACTTGGGTTCAGTGAACACTGTATTGTGTACATTTTACAGTGATTACTGGGGTCCATTGAACACTGTATTGTGTACATTTCACTGTGATTACTGGGGTCCAGTGAACACTACACTGTTTATGTTTCACTGTGATTACTGGGGTCCAGTGAACACTATATTGTGTACATTTCACTGTGATTACTGGGGTCCATTGAACACTGTATTGTGTACATTTCACTCTGATTACTGGGGTCCAGTGAACACTGTATTGTGTACATTTCACTATGATTACTGGGGTCCAGTGAACACTGTATTATGTACATTTCATTATGATTACTGGGGTCTAGTGAACACTGTATTGTGTACATTTCACTGTTATTACTGGGGTCCATTGAACACTGTTGTTAACAAATGGCATCATTCATTGCATGTACCTCACACTGTTGTAGACAGTGTTTGTGGCCAGTTGTTAACAAATGGCATCATTCATTGCATGTACCTCACACTGTTGTAGACAGCACATCTAGGCAGAGTTTGTGGCCAGTTGTTAACAAATGGCATCATTCATTGTAGGTACCTCACACTGTTGTAGACAGCACAGCTAGGCAGAGTTTGTGGCCAGTTGTTAACAAATAGCATCATTCATTGTAGGTCCCTCACACTGTTGTAGACAGCACAGCTAGGCAGAGTTTGTGGCCAGTTGTTAACAAATGGCATCATTCAAGTACTTATCTACACTTAACAAGTCCGTACGGACTATTCCGTAGAATGACAGGGGTCGGAGGTCGACCTGAAGTGATCATTGAAGGTAGTAATGACTTTCAACAATGGAAGGTAAGACAAAAGCAAAAGATGGTCATGATGGTGCTATCTTGGTCTTTTCTTTCTCTTCTTAGTTCCTGATACCAGACTCTCTTCCACAAATTGTTCCTTGTTGAAGAGAAATAGATTAAGTCTTGTAGATCTGGCTAATACTAATAGATGAAGTGTTGTAGATCGGGATAATAGATGAAGTGTTGTAGATGTGAAGTATTGTAGATGTGGGTAATAGATGAGGTGTTGTAGATGTGAAGTATTGTAGATGTGGGTAATAGATGAGGTGTTGTAGATGTGAAGTATTGTAGATGTGAGTAATAGATGAGGTGTTGTAGATGTGAAGTATTGTAGATGTGGGTAATAGATGAGGTGTTGTAGATGTGAAGTATTGTAGATGTGGGTAATAGATGAGGTGTTGTAGATGTGAAGTATTGTAGATGTGAGTAATAGATGAGGTGTTGTAGATGTGGGTAATAGATGAAGTATTGTAGATATGGGTAATAGATGAAGTGTTGTAGATGTGAAGTATTGTAGATGTGGGTAATAGATGAAGTGTTGTAGATGTGGGTAATAGATGAAGTGTTGTAGATGTGAAGTATTGTAGATGTGGGTAATAGATGAAGTGTTGTAGATGTGAAGTATTGTAGATGTGGGTAATAGATGAAGTGTTGTAGATGTGGGTAATAGATGAAGTGTTGTAGATGTGAAGTATTGTAGATGTGGGTAATAGATGAAGTGTTGTAGATGTGGGTAATAGATGAAGTGTTGTAGATGTGAAGTATTGTAGATGTGAGTAATAGATGAAGTGTTGTAGATGTGGGTAATAGATGAAGTGTTGTAGATGTGAGTAATAGATGAAGGTTAGGTTTAAATAATATAATGACCATTTATTATACTAGTTAGGTTTAAATAATATGATGACCATTTATTATACTAGTTAGGTTTAAATAATATGATGCCCATTTATTATACTAGTTAGGTTTAAATAATATGATGACCATTTATTATACTAGTTAGGTTTAAATAATGTAATGACTATTTATTATACTAGTTAGGTTTAAATAATGTTATGACCATTTATTATACTAGTTAGGTTTAAATAATATGATGCCCATTTATTATACTAGTTAGGTTTAAATAATATGATGACCATTTATTATACTAGTTAGGTTTAAATAATATGATAACCATTTATTATACTAGTTAGGTTTAAATAATATAATGACTATTCATTATACTAGTTAGGTTTAAATAATATAATGACTATTTATTATACTAGTTAGGTTTAAATAATGTAATGACCATTTATTATACTAGTTAGGTTTAAATAATATGATAACCATTTATTATACTAGTTAGGTTTAAATAATATAATGACCATTTATTATACTAGTTAGGTTTAAATAATGTAATGACTATTCATTATACTAGTTAGGTTTAAATAATATGATGACCATTTATTATACTAGTTAGGTTTAAATAATATGATGACCATTTATTATACTAGTTAGGTTTAAATAATATAATGACCATTTATTATACTAGTTAGGTTTAAATAATATGATGACCATTTATTATACTAGTTAGGTTTAAATAATATAATGACCATTTATTATACTAGTTAGGTTTAAATAAAGTAATGACTATTTATTATACTAGTTAGGTTTAAATAATATAATAACCATTTATTATACTAGTTAGGTTTAAATAATATAATAACCATTTATTATACTAGTTAGGTTTAAATAATATGATGACCATTTATTATACTAGTTAGGTTTAAATAATATGATGACCATTTATTATACTAGTTAGGTTTAAATAATGTAATGACCATTTATTATACTAGTTAGGTTTAAATAATATGATGACCATTTATTATACTAGTTAGGTTTAAATAATGTAATGACCATTTATTATACTAGTTAGGTTTAAATAATGTAATGACTATTCATTATACTAGTTAGGTTTAAATAATGTAATGACTATTTATTATACTAGTTAGGTTTAAATAATATAATAACCATTTATTATACTAGTTAGGTTTAAATAATGTAATGACTATTTATTATACTAGTTAGGTTTAAATAATATGATGACCATTTATTATACTAGTTAGGTTTAAATAATATGATGACTATTCATTATACTAGTTAGGTTTAAATAATGTAATGACTATTTATTATACTAGTTAGGTTTAAATAATATAATGACCATTTATTATACTAGTTACGTTTAAATAATATGATAACCATTTATTATACTAGTTAGGTTTAAATAATATGATGACTATTCATTATACTAGTTAGGTTTAAATAATGTAATGACTATTTATTATACTAGTTAGGTTTAAATAATATGATGACTATTCATTATACTAGTTAGGTTTAAATAATATGATGACCATTTATTATACTAGTTAGGTTTAAATAATATGATGACTATTCATTATACTAGTTAGGTTTAAATAATATGATGACCATTTATTATACTAGTTAGGTTTAAATAATATGATGACTATTCATTATACTAGTTAGGTTTAAATAATATGATGACCATTTATTATACTAGTTAGGTTTAAATAATATGATGACCATTTATTATACTAGTTAGGTTTAAATAATGTAATGACTATTCATTATACTAGTTAGGTTTAAATAATGTTATGACCATTTATTATACTAGTTAGGTTTAAATAATATAATGACTATTCATTATACTAGTTAGGTTTAAATAATGTAATGACCATTTATTATACTAGTTAGGTTTAAATAATATGATAACCATTTATTATACTAGTTAGGTTTAAATAATATGATGACCATTTATTATACTAGTTAGGTTTAAATAATATGATGACCATTTATTATACTAGTTAGGTTTAAATAATATAATGACCATTTATTATACTAGTTAGGTTTAAATAATATGATGACCATTTATTATACTAGTTAGGTTTAAATAATGTAATGACCATTTATTGTACTAGTTAGGTTTAAATAATATGATGACCATTTATTATACTAGTTAGGTTTAAATAATATAATGACCATTTATTATAATACTAGTTAGGTTTAAATAATATAATGACCATTTATTATACTAGTTAGGTTTAAATAATATAATGACCATTTATTATACTAGTTAGGTTTAAATAATGTAATGACCATTTATTATACTAGTTAGGTTTAAATAATATGATAACCATTTATTATACTAGTTAGGTTTAAATAATATAATGACCATTTATTATACTAGTTAGGTTTAAATAATATGATGATCATTTATTATACTAGTTAGGTTTAAATAATATGATGACCATTTATTATACTAGTTAGGTTTAAATAATATAATGACCATTTATTATACTAGTTAGGTTTAAATAATATGATGACCATTTATTATACTAGTTAGGTTTAAGTAATATGATGACCATTTATTATACTAGTTAGGTTTAAATAATATAATGACCATTTATTATACTAGTTAGGTTTAAATAATATAATGACCATTTATTATACTAGTTAGGTTTAAATAATATGATGACCATTTATTATACTAGTTAGGTTTAAATAATATAATGACTATTTATTATACTAGTTAGGTTTAAATAATGTAATGACCATTTATTATACTAGTTAGGTTTAAATAATATAATAACCATTTATTATACTAGTTAGGTTTAAATAATGTAATGGCCATTTATTATACTAGTTAGGTTTAAATAATATGATGACCATTTATTATAATACTAGTTAGGTTTAAATAATATGATGACCATTTATTATACTAGTTAGGTTTAAATAATATGATAACCATTTATTATACTAGTTAGGTTTAAATAATGTAATGACTATTTATTATACTAGTTAGGTTTAAATAATATGATGACCATTTATTATACTAGTTAGGTTTAAATAATGTAATTACCATTTATTATACTAGTTAGGTTTAAATAATATGATGACCATTTATTATACTAGTTAGGTTTAAATAATATGATGACTATTTATTATACTAGTTAGGTTTAAATAATATAATGACTATTCATTATACTAGTTAGGTTTAAATAATATGATGACCATTTATTATACTAGTTAGGTTTAAATAATATAATGACTATTTATTATACTAGTTAGGTTTAAATAATATAATGACTATTTATTATACTAGTTAGGTTTAAATAATATGATGACTATTTATTATACTAGTTAGGTTTAAATAATATGATGACCATTTATTATACTAGTTAGGTTTAAATAATGTAATTACCATTTATTATACTAGTCAGGTTTAAATAATATAATGACTATTCATTATACTAGTTAGGTTTAAATAATATGATAACCATTTATTATACTAGTTAGGTTTAAATAATATGATGACCATTTATTATACTAGTTAGGTTTAAATAATATGATGACTATTCATTATACTAGTTAGGTTTAAATAATATGATGACCATTTATTATACTAGTTAGGTTTAAATAATATGATGACCATTTATTATACTAGTTAGGTTTAAATAATATAATGACTATTCATTATACTAGTTAGGTTTAAATAATGTAATGACTATTTATTATACTAGTTAGGTTTAAATAATGTTATGACCATTTATTATACTAGTTAGGTTTAAATAATATGATGCCCATTTATTATACTAGTTAGGTTTAAATAATATGATGACCATTTATTATACTAGTTAGGTTTAAATAATATGATAACCATTTATTATACTAGTTAGGTTTAAATAATATAATAACCATTTATTATACTAGTTAGGTTTAAATAATATGATAACCATTTATTATACTAGTTATGTTTAAATAATGTAATGACCATTTATTATACTAGTTATGTTTAAATAATATAATTACCATTTATTATACTAGTTAGGTTTAAATAATGTAAAGACCATTTATTATACTAGTTAGGTTTAAATAATATAATGACTATTCATTATACTAGTTAGGTTTAAATAATATGATGACCATTTATTATACTAGTTAGGTTTAAATAATGTAATGACCATTTATTATACTAGTTAGGTTTAAATAATGTAATGACTATTTATTATACTAGTTAGGTTTAAATAATGTAATGACCATTTATTATACTAGTTAGGTTTAAATAATATGATAACCATTTATTATACTAGTTAGGTTTAAATAATATAATGACCATTTATTATACTAGTTAGGTTTAAATAATGTAATGACTATTCATTATACTAGTTAGGTTTAAATAATATGATGACCATTTATTATACTAGTTAGGTTTAAATAATGTAATGACCATTTATTATACTAGTTAGGTTTAAATAATGTAATGACCATTTATTATACTAGTTAGGTTTAAATAATGTAATGACTATTTATTATACTAGTTAGGTTTAAATAATATGATGACCATTTATTATACTAGTTAGGTTTAAATACTATGATGACCATTTATTATACTAGTTAGGTTTAAATAATATGATGACCATTTATTATACTAGTTAGGTTTAAATAATATGATAACCATTTATTATACTAGTTAGGTTTAAATAATATAATAACCATTTATTATACTAGTTAGGTTTAAATAATATGATAACCATTTATTATACTAGTTATGTTTAAATAATGTAATGACCATTTATTATACTAGTTATGTTTAAATAATATAATTACCATTTATTATACTAGTTAGGTTTAAATAATGTAAAGACCATTTATTATACTAGTTAGGTTTAAATAATATAATGACTATTCATTATACTAGTTAGGTTTAAATAATATGATGACCATTTATTATACTAGTTAGGTTTAAATAATGTAATGACCATTTATTATACTAGTTAGGTTTAAATAATGTAATGACTATTTATTATACTAGTTAGGTTTAAATAATGTAATGACCATTTATTATACTAGTTAGGTTTAAATAATATGATAACCATTTATTATACTAGTTAGGTTTAAATAATATAATGACCATTTATTATACTAGTTAGGTTTAAATAATGTAATGACTATTCATTATACTAGTTAGGTTTAAATAATATGATGACCATTTATTATACTAGTTAGGTTTAAATAATGTAATGACCATTTATTATACTAGTTAGGTTTAAATAATGTAATGACCATTTATTATACTAGTTAGGTTTAAATAATGTAATGACTATTTATTATACTAGTTAGGTTTAAATAATATGATGACCATTTATTATACTAGTTAGGTTTAAATAATATGATGACCATTTATTATACTAGTTAGGTTTAAATAATATGATGACCATTTATTATACTAGTTAGGTTTAAATAATATGATAACCATTTATTATACTAGTTAGGTTTAAATAATATAATGACTATTTATTATACTAGTTATGTTTAAATAATATGATAACCATTTATTATACTAGTTATGTTTAAATAATGTAATGACCATTTATTATACTAGTTATGTTTAAATAATATAATTACCATTTATTATACTAGTTAGGTTTAAATAATGTAAAGACCATTTATTATACTAGTTAGGTTTAAATAATATAATGACTATTCATTATACTAGTTAGGTTTAAATAATATGATGACCATTTATTATACTAGTTAGGTTTAAATAATGTAATGACCATTTATTATACTAGTTAGGTTTAAATAATGTAATGACTATTTATTATACTAGTTAGGTTTAAATAATATGATAACCATTTATTATACTAGTTAGGTTTAAATAATATGATAACCATTTATTATACTAGTTAGGTTTAAATAATATGATAACCATTTATTATACTAGTTAGGTTTAAATAATATGATAACCATTTATTATACTAGTTAGGTTTAAATAATATGATAACCATTTATTATACTAGTTAGGTTTAAATAATATGATAACCATTTATTATACTAGTTAGGTTTAAATAATGTTATGACCATTTATTATACTAGTTAGGTTTAAATAATATAATGACCATTTATTATACTAGTTAGGTTTAAATAATATAATGACCATTTATTATACTAGTTAGGTTTAAATAATGTAATGACTATTCATTATACTAGTTAGGTTTAAATAATGTAATGACCATTTATTATACTAGTTAGGTTTAAATAATGTAATGACTATTTATTATACTAGTTAGGTTTAAATAATATGATGACCATTTATTATACTAGTTAGGTTTAAATAATATGATAACTATTTATTATACTAGTTATGTTTAAATAATGTAATGACCATTTATTATACTAGTTATGTTTAAATAATATGATGACCATTTATTATACTAGTTAGGTTTAAATAATATAATGACCATTTATTATACTAGTTATGTTTAAATAATATAATGACCATTTATTATACTAGTTAGGTTTAAATAATATGATGACTATTCATTATACTAGTTAGGTTTAAATAATATAATGACCATTTATTATACTAGTTAGGTTTAAATAATATAATGACCATTTATTATACTAGTTAGGTTTAAATAATATGATGACCATTTATTATACTAGTTAGGTTTAAATAATATAATGACCATTTATTATACTAGTTAGGTTTAAATAATATAATGACCATTTATTATACTAGTTAGGTTTAAATAATATGATGACCATTTATTATACTAGTTAGGTTTAAATAATATAATGACCATTTATTATACTAGTTAGGTTTAAATAATATAATGACCATTTATTATACTAGTTAGGTTTAAATAATATGATGACCATTTATTATAATACTAGTTAGGTTTAAATAATATGATGACCATTTATTATACTAGTTAGGTTTAAATAATATAATGACCATTTATTATACTAGTTAGGTTTAAATAATATAATAACCATTTATTATACTAGTTAGGTTTAAATAATATAATGACCATTTATTATACTAGTTAGGTTTAAATAATGTAATAACCATTTATTATACTAGTTAGGTTTAAATAATGTAATGACTATTCATTATACTAGTTAGGTTTAAATAATATAATGACCATTTATTATACTAGTTAGGTTTAAATAATATGATGACCATTTATTATACTAGTTAGGTTTAAATAATGTTTAAATAATATAATGACTATTTATTATACTAGTTAGGTTTAGATAATATGATGATCATTTATTATACTAGTTAGGTTTAAATAATATGATGACCATTTATTATACTAGTTAGGTTTAAATAATATGATGATCATTTATTATACTAGTTAGGTTTAAATAATATAATGACCATTTATTATACTAGTTAGGTTTAAATAATATAATGACCATTTATTATACTAGTTAGGTTTAAATAATATAATGACCATTTATTATACTAGTTAGGTTTAAATAATATGATGACCATTTATTATACTAGTTAGGTTTAAATAATATAATGACCATTTATTATACTAGTTAGGTTTAAATAATATAATGACCATTTATTATACTAGTTAGGTTTAAATAATATGATGACCATTTATTATACTAGTTAGGTTTAAATAATATAATGACCATTTATTATACTAGTTAGGTTTAAATAATATAATGACCATTTATTATACTAGTTAGGTTTAAATAATATGATGACCATTTATTATACTAGTTAGGTTTAAATAATATAATGACCATTTATTATACTAGTTAGGTTTAAATAATATAATGACCATTTATTATACTAGTTAGGTTTAAATAATATGATGACCATTTATTATACTAGTTAGGTTTAAATAATATAATGACCATTTATTATACTAGTTAGGTTTAAATAATATAATGACCATTTATTATACTAGTTAGGTTTAAATAATATGATGACCATTTATTATACTAGTTAGGTTTAAATAATATGATAACCATTTATTATACTAGTTATGTTTAAATAATGTAATGACTATTCATTATACTAGTTAGGTTTAAATAATATAATGACCATTTATTATACTAGTTAGGTTTAAATAATATAATGACCATTTATTATACTAGTTAGGTTTAAATAATGTAATGACCATTTATTATACTAGTTAGGTTTAAATAATGTTATGACCATTTATTATACTAGTTAGGTTTAAAAAATGTAATGACCATTTATTATACTAGTTAGGTTTAAATAATATGATAACCATTTATTATACTAGTTAGGTTTAAATAATATAATGACTATTCATTATACTAGTTAGGTTTAAATAATATGATGACCATTTATTATACTAGTTAGGTTTAAATAATGTAATGACTATTTATTATACTAGTTAGGTTTAAATAATATGATGACCATTTATTATACTAGTTAGGTTTAAATAATATGATGACCATTTATTATACTAGTTAGGTTTAAATAATATGATAACTATTTATTATACTAGTTAGGTTTAAATAATATAATGACCATTTATTATACTAGTTAGGTTTAAATAATGTTATGACTATTCATTATACTAGTTAGGTTTAAATAATATGATGACCATTTATTATACTAGTTAGGTTTAAATAATATAATGACTATTTATTATACTAGTTAGGTTTAAAAAATGTAATGACTATTTATTATACTAGTTAGGTTTAAATAATGTAATGACTATTTATTATACTAGTTAGGTTTAAATAATATGATGACCATTTATTATACTAGTTAGGTTTAAATTATATGATGACCATTTATTATACTAGTTAGGTTTAAATAATATGATGACCATTTATTATACTAGTTAGGTTTAAATAATATAATGACTATTTATTATACTAGTTAGGTTTAAATAATGTAATGACTATTTATTATACTAGTTAGGTTTAAATAATGTAATGACTATTTATTATACTAGTTAGGTTTAAATAATATGATGACCATTTATTATACTAGTTAGGTTTAAAAAATATGATGACCATTTATTATACTAGTTAGGTTTAAATAATATGATGACCATTTATTATACTAGTTAGGTTTAAATAATGTAAAGACCATTTATTATACTAGTTATATCAATCTGTCTAACAGTTTAATGTCCCAAACTTCTTGTCAGCTAACTATGACTCTTGCATTACATGTTTTTGATATTGACAGGAATATGATTTTGTGTACAAGCCAGGCAATGTGAGTGAAGCACCACCCATAGTAGGTATGATCAATGTATACTCATTGATGAGGGAATGTTTGTATCAGCTGTTACTATGTGTAACACTTCACAACTAATACACCTTTATTTCTGTTACTATGTGTAACACTTCACAACTGATACACCTTTATATCCGTTACTATGTAACATTTCACAACTAATACACCTTTATTTCTGTTACTGTGTAACACTTCACAACTGATACACCTTTATATCTGTTACTATGTAACACTTCACAACTAATACACTTTTATTTCTGTTACTAAGTAACACTTCACAACTGATACACCTTTATTTCTGTTACTAAGTAACACTTCACAACTAATACACCTTTATATCCGTTACTATGTAACATTTCACAACTAATACACCTTTATATCCGTTACTATGTAACACTTCACAACTAATACACCTTTATATCCGTTACTATGTAACACTTCACAACTAATACACCTTTATTTCTGTTACTATGTAACACTTCACAACTAATACACCTTTATATCTGTTACTATGTAACACTTCACAACTAATACACCTTTATTTCTGTTACTATGTAACACTTCACAACTAATACACCTTTATATCTGTTACTATGTAACACTTCACAACTAATACACTTTTATTTCTGTTACTAAGTAACACTTCACAACTGATACACCTTTATTTTTGTTACTATGTAACACTTCACAACTAATACACCTTTATTTCTGTTACTACGTAACACTTCACAACTGATACACCTTTATTTCTGTTACTATGTAGCACTTCACAACTAATACACCTTTATATCTGTTACTATGTAACACTTCACAACTAATACACCTTTATTTCTTTACTATGTAACACTTCACAACTAATACACCTTTATATCTGTTACTATGTAACACTTCACAACTAATACACTTTTATTTCTGTTACTAAGTAACACTTCACAACTGATACACCTTTATTTTTGTTACTATGTAACACTTCACAACTAATACACCTTTATTTCTGTTACTACGTAACACTTCACAACTGATACACCTTTATTTATGTTACTATGTAGCACTTCACAACTAATACACCTTTATATCTGTTACTATGTAACACTTCACAACTAATACACCTTTATTTCTGTTACTATGTAACACTTCACAACTAATACACCTTTATTTTTGTTACTATGTAACACTTCACAACTAATACACCTTTATTTCTGTTACTACGTAACACTTCACAACTGATACACCTTTATTTATGTTACTATGTAGCACTTCACAACTAATACACCTTTATATCTGTTACTATGTAACACTTCACAACTAATACACCTTTATTTCTGTTACTATGTAACACTTCACAACTAATACACCTTTATATCTGTTACTATGTAACACTTCACAACTAATACACTTTTATTTCTGTTACTAAGTAACACTTCACAACTGATACACCTTTATTTTTGTTACTATGTAACACCACAACTAATACACCTTTATTTCTGTTACTATGTAACACTTCACAACTAATACACTTTTATTTCTGTTACTACGTAACACTTCACAACTAATACACCTTTATTTCTGTTACTATGTAGCACTTCACAACTAATACACCTTTATTTCTGTTACTACGTAACACTTCACAACTAATACACCTTTATTTCTGTTACTATGTAATACTTCATATTTCATAACTTGAACATCTTTATATCTGTTACTATGGTAACATAACTTGTGCCGTATTAGCCTCACGTATCCATAAGGTCACCTATACTACATAGTGGGTTAATCCGTTGACAAATCCCAAAGAATACAGCCAAAATTTTCCTGCAAAATTTTCAAATTGTGTTTGGAATAAAAGTTGAATTGAATACTATGGTTTACCAACAAAATGAAGAATTTCCATTTGAATATAATTTGTACATCTTTATATCTGTTACTATGGTAACACTTCATTACTTGTACATCTCTATATCTGTTACTATGATAACACTTCATAAATTTATACATTTATTTCTATATAGCACCTCATCAACCCAGACTTGATTGGCAGATGTGGTTTGCAGCATTGGGAGATTTTCGTCATAATAAATGGTTTCTTAATATGGTTTACAGATTACTAAAAAATGAACCTGATGGTAAGAATTTATCATTTTCTTTGTCTTTTTTAATAGCTTTGTACAGAAAATATGCACATTTAGCTGATACTTATGATATCTACAGGTTGTAGGAAATAGAACAAGTCATAACTGATATTTAGATATCTACAGGTTGTAGGAAATAGAACAAGTCATAGCTGATATTTAGATGTCTACAGGTTGTAGGAAATAGAACAAGTCATAGCTGATATTTAGATGTCTACAGGTTGTAGGAAATAGAACAAGTCATAACTGATATTTAGATATCTACAGGTTGTAGGAAATATAACAAGTCACAGCTGATACTTAGATGTCTACAGGTTGTAGGAAATAGAACAAGTCATAGCTGATATTTAGATATCTACAGGTTGTAGGAAATAGAACAAGTCATAGCTGATATTTAGATATCTACAGGTTGTAGGAAATAGAACAAGTCATAGCTGATATTTAGATGTCTACAGGTTGTAGGAAATAGAACAAGTCATAACTGATATTTAGATATCTACAGGTTGTAGGAAATAGAACAAGTCATAGCTGATATTTAGATATCTACAGGTTGTAGGAAATAGAACAAGTCATAGCTGATATTTAGATGTCTACAGGTTGTAGGAAATAGAACAAGTCACAACTGATACTTAGATATCTACAGGTTGTAGGAAATAGAACAAGTCATAGCTGATATTTAGATGTCTACAGGTTGTAGGAAATAGAACAAGTCATAGCTGATATTTAGATATCTACAGGTTGTAGGAAATATAACAAGTCATAGCTGATATTTAGATATCTACAGGTTGTAGGAAATAGAACAAGTCATAACTGATACTTAGATATCTACAGGTTGTAGGAAATAGAACAAGTCATAGCTGATATTTAGATGTCTACAGGTTGTAGGAAATAGAACAAGTCATAGCTGATATTTAGATGTCTACAGGTTGTAGGAAATAGAACAAGTCATAGCTGATATTTAGATGTCTACAGGTTGTAGGAAATAGAACAAGTCATAACTGATACTTAGATATCTACAGGTTGTAGGAAATAGAACAAGTCATAACTGATATTTAGATATCTACAGGTTGAAGGAAATAGAACAAGTCATAACTGATATTTAGATATCTACAGGTTGTAGGAAATAGAACAAGTCATAGCTGATATTTAGATATCTACAGATTGTAGGAAATAGAACAAGTCATAGCTGATATTTAGATATCTACAGGTTGTAGGAAATAGAACAAGTCATAGCTGATATTTAGATGTCTACAGGTTGTAGGAAATAGAACAAGTCATAGCTGATATTTAGATATCTACAGGTTGTAGGAAATAGAACAAGTCATAACTGATACTTAGATATCTACAGGTTGTAGGAAATAGAACAAGTCATAGCTGATATTTAGATATCTACAGGTTGTAGGAAATAGAACAAGTCATAACTGATATTTAGATGTCTACAGGTTGTAGGAAATAGAACAAGTCATAACTGATATTTAGATGTCTACAGGTTGTAGGAAATAGAACAAGTCATAGCTGATACTTAGATATCTACAGGTTGTAGGAAATAGAACAAGTCATAGCTGATATTTAGATATCTACAGGTTGTAGGAAATAGAACAAGTCATAGCTGATATTTAGATGTCTACAGGTTGTAGGAAATAGAACAAGTCATAGCTGATATTTAGATATCTACAGGTTGTAGGAAATAGAACAAGTCATAGCTGATATTTAGATATCTACAGGTTGTAGGAAATAGAACAAGTCATAGCTGATATTTAGATATCTACAGGTTGTAGGAAATAGAACAAGTCACAACTGATATTTAGATGTCTACAGGTTGTAGGAAATAGAACAAGTCATAGCTGATATTTAGATATCTACAGGTTGTAGGAAATAGAACAAGTCATAGCTGATATTTAGATATCTACAGGTTGTAGGAAATAGAACAAGTCATAGCTGATACTTAGATATCTACAGGTTGTAGGAAATAGAACAAGTCATAGCTGATATTTAGATGTCTACAGGTTGTAGGAAATAGAACAAGTCATAACTGATATTTAGATGTCTACAGGTTGTAGGAAATAGAACAAGTCATAACTGATATTTAGATATCTACAGGTTGTAGGAAATAGAACAAGTCATAGCTGATATTTAGATATCTACAGGTTGTAGGAAATAGAACAAGTCATAACTGATATTTAGATGTCTACAGGTTGTAGGAAATAGAACAAGTCATAGCTGATATTTAGATATCTACAGGTTGTAGGAAATAGAACAAGTCATAACTGATATTTAGATATCTACAGGTTGTAGGAAATAGAACAAGTCATAGCTGATATTTAGATGTCTACAGGTTGTAGGAAATAGAACAAGTCATAGCTGATATTTAGATGTCTACAGGTTGTAGGAAATAGAACAAGTCATAACTGATATTTAGATATCTACAGGTTGTAGGAAATAGAACAAGTCATAGCTGATATTTAGATATCTACAGGTTGTAGGAAATAGAACAAGTCATAGCTGATATTTAGATGTCTACAGGTTGTAGGAAATAGAACAAGTCACAGCTGATATTTAGATGTCTACAGGTTGTAGGAAATAGAACAAGTCATAGCTGATATTTAGATATCTACAGGTTGTAGGAAATAGAACAAGTCATAGCTGATATTTAGATGTCTACAGGTTGTAGGAAATAGAACAAGTCATAGCTGATATTTAGATATCTACAGGTTGTAGGAAATAGAACAAGTATTAGCTGGTACTTAGATGTCTACAGGTTGTAGGAAATAGAACAAGTCATAGCTGATATTTAGATATCTACAGGTTGTAGGAAATAGAACAAGTCATAGCTGATATTTAGATGTCTACAGGTTGTAGGAAATAGAACAAGTCATAACTGATATTTAGATATCTACAGGTTGTAGGAAATAGAACAAGTCATAACTGATATTTAGATATCTACAGGTTGTAGGAAATAGAACAAGTCATAGCTGATATTTAGATATCTACAGGTTGTAGGAAATAGAACAAGTCATAACTGATACTTAGATATCTACAGGTTGTAGGAAATAGAACAAGTCATAGCTGATATTTAGATGTCTACAGGTTGTAGGAAATAGAACAAGTCATAACTGATACTTATATATCTACAGGTTGTAGGAAATAGAACAAGTCATAACTGATATTTAGATATCTACAGGTTGAAGGAAATAGAACAAGTCATAGCTGATATTTAGATATCTACAGGTTGTAGGAAATAGAACAAGTCACAGCTGATATTTAGATGTCTACAGGTTGTAGGAAATAGAACAAGTCATAGCTGATACTTAGATATCTACAGGTTGTAGGAAATAGAACAAGTCATAGCTGATATTTAGATATCTACAGGTTGTAGGAAATAGAACAAGTCATAACTGATACTTAGATATCTACAGGTTGTAGGAAATAGAACAAGTCATAGCTGATATTTAGATATCTACAGGTTGTAGGAAATAGAACAAGTCATAACTGATATTTAGATGTCTACAGGTTGTAGGAAATAGAACAAGTCATAACTGATACTTAGATATCTACAGGTTGTAGGAAATAGAACAAGTCATAACTGATACTTAGATATCTACAGGTTGTAGGAAATAGAACAAGCCATAACTGATATTTAGATGTCTACAGGTTGTAGGAAATAGAACAAGTCATAACTGATACTTAGATATCTACAGGTTGTAGGAAATAGAACAAGTCATAGCTGATATTTAGATATCTACAGGTTGTAGGAAATAGAACAAGTCATAGCTGATATTTAGATGTCTACAGGTTGTAGGAAATAGAACAAGTCATAACTGATATTTAGATGTCTACAGGTTGTAGGAAATAGAACAAGTCATAGCTGATATTTAGATATCTACAGGTTGTAGGAAATAGAACAAGTCATAGCTGATACTTAGATGTCTACAGGTTGTAGGAAATAGAACAAGTCATAGCTGATATTTAGATATCTACAGGTTGTAGGAAATAGAACAAGTCATAACTGATATTTATATATCTACAGGTTGTAGGAAATAGAACAAGTCATAACTGATATTTAGATATCTACAGGTTGTAGGAAATAGAACAAGTCATAACTGATATTTATATATCTACAGGTTGTAGGAAATAGAACAAGTCATAGCTGATATTTAGATATCTACAGGTTGTAGGAAATAGAACAAGTCATAACTGATATTTAGATGTCTACAGATTGTAGGAAATAGAACAAGTCATAACTGATATTTAGATGTCTACAGGTTGTAGGAAATAGAACAAGTCATAGCTGATATTTAGATATCTACAGGTTGTAGGAAATAGAACAAGTCATAGCTGATATTTAGATATCTACAGGTTGTAGGAAATAGAACAAGTCATAACTGATATTTAGATGTCTACAGATTGTAGGAAATAGAACAAGTCATAGCTGATATTTAGATATCTACAGGTTGTAGGAAATAGAACAAGTCATAACTGATATTTAGATGTCTACAGATTGTAGGAAATAGAACAAGTCATAGCTGATATTTAGATATCTACAGGTTGTAGGAAATAGAACAAGTCATAACTGATATTTAGATATCTACAGGTTGTAGGAAATAGAACAAGTCATAGCTGATATTTAGATATCTACAGGTTGTAGGAAATAGAACAAGTCATAACTGATATTTAGATATCTACAGGTTGTAGGAAATAGAACAAGTCATAGCTGATATTTAGATATCTACAGGTTGTAGGAAATAGAACAAGTCATAGCTGATATTTAGATATCTACAGGTTGTAGGAAATAGAACAAGTCATAGCTGATACTTAGATGTCAACAGGTTGTAGGAAATAGAACAAGTCATAACTGATACTTAGATGTCTACAGGTTGTAGGAAATAGAACAAGTCATAACTGATATTTAGATATCTACAGGTTGTAGGAAATAGAACAAGTCATAGCTGATATTTAGATATCTACAGGTTGTAGGAAATAGAACAAGTCATAGCTGATATTTAGATGTCTACAGGTTGTAGGAAATAGAACAAGTCATAGCTGATATTTAGATGTCTACAGGTTGTAGGAAATAGAACAAGTCATAGCTGATATTTAGATATCTACAGGTTGTAGGAAATAGAACAAGTCATAGCTGATACTTACATGTCTACAGGTTGTAGGAAATAGAACAAGTCATAACTGATATTTAGATATCTACAGGTTGTAGGAAATAGAACAAGTCATAGCTGATATTTAGATGTCTACAGGTTGTAGGAAATAGAACAAGTCACAGCTGATATTTAGATGTCTACAGGTTGTAGGAAATAGAACAAGTCATAGCTGATATTTAGATATCTACAGGTTGTAGGAAATAGAACAAGTCATAGCTGATATTTAGATATCTACAGGTTGTAGGAAATATAACAAGTCATAGCTGATATTTAGATATCTACAGGTTGTAGGAAATAGAACAAGTCATAACTGATACTTAGATATCTACAGGTTGTAGGAAATAGAACAAGTCATAGCTGATATTTAGATGTCTACAGGTTGTAGGAAATAGAACAAGTCATAGCTGATATTTAGATGTCTACAGGTTGTAGGAAATAGAACAAGTCATAGCTGATATTTAGATGTCTACAGGTTGTAGGAAATAGAACAAGTCATAACTGATACTTAGATATCTACAGGTTGTAGGAAATAGAACAAGTCATAACTGATATTTAGATATCTACAGGTTGAAGGAAATAGAACAAGTCATAGCTGATATTTAGATATCTACAGGTTGTAGGAAATAGAACAAGTCATAGCTGATATTTAGATGTCTACAGGTTGTAGGAAATAGAACAAGTCATAGCTGATATTTAGATATCTACAGGTTGTAGGAAATAGAACAAGTCATAACTGATACTTAGATATCTACAGGTTGTAGGAAATAGAACAAGTCATAGCTGATATTTAGATATCTACAGGTTGTAGGAAATAGAACAAGTCATAACTGATATTTAGATGTCTACAGGTTGTAGGAAATAGAACAAGTCATAACTGATATTTAGATGTCTACAGGTTGTAGGAAATAGAACAAGTCATAGCTGATACTTAGATATCTACAGGTTGTAGGAAATAGAACAAGTCATAGCTGATATTTAGATATCTACAGGTTGTAGGAAATAGAACAAGTCATAGCTGATATTTAGATGTCTACAGGTTGTAGGAAATAGAACAAGTCATAGCTGATATTTAGATATCTACAGGTTGTAGGAAATAGAACAAGTCATAGCTGATATTTAGATATCTACAGGTTGTAGGAAATAGAACAAGTCATAGCTGATATTTAGATATCTACAGGTTGTAGGAAATAGAACAAGTCACAACTGATATTTAGATGTCTACAGGTTGTAGGAAATAGAACAAGTCATAGCTGATATTTAGATATCTACAGGTTGTAGGAAATAGAACAAGTCATAGCTGATATTTAGATATCTACAGGTTGTAGGAAATAGAACAAGTCATAGCTGATACTTAGATATCTACAGGTTGTAGGAAATAGAACAAGTCATAGCTGATATTTAGATGTCTACAGGTTGTAGGAAATAGAACAAGTCATAACTGATATTTAGATGTCTACAGGTTGTAGGAAATAGAACAAGTCATAACTGATATTTAGATATCTACAGGTTGTAGGAAATAGAACAAGTCATAGCTGATATTTAGATATCTACAGGTTGTAGGAAATAGAACAAGTCATAACTGATATTTAGATGTCTACAGGTTGTAGGAAATAGAACAAGTCATAGCTGATATTTAGATATCTACAGGTTGTAGGAAATAGAACAAGTCATAACTGATATTTAGATATCTACAGGTTGTAGGAAATAGAACAAGTCATAGCTGATATTTAGATGTCTACAGGTTGTAGGAAATAGAACAAGTCATAGCTGATATTTAGATGTCTACAGGTTGTAGGAAATAGAACAAGTCATAACTGATATTTAGATATCTACAGGTTGTAGGAAATAGAACAAGTCATAGCTGATATTTAGATATCTACAGGTTGTAGGAAATAGAACAAGTCATAGCTGATATTTAGATGTCTACAGGTTGTAGGAAATAGAACAAGTCACAGCTGATATTTAGATGTCTACAGGTTGTAGGAAATAGAACAAGTCATAGCTGATATTTAGATATCTACAGGTTGTAGGAAATAGAACAAGTCATAGCTGATATTTAGATGTCTACAGGTTGTAGGAAATAGAACAAGTCATAGCTGATATTTAGATATCTACAGGTTGTAGGAAATAGAACAAGTCATAGCTGGTACTTAGATGTCTACAGGTTGTAGGAAATAGAACAAGTCATAGCTGATATTTAGATATCTACAGGTTGTAGGAAATAGAACAAGTCATAGCTGATATTTAGATGTCTACAGGTTGTAGGAAATAGAACAAGTCATAACTGATATTTAGATATCTACAGGTTGTAGGAAATAGAACAAGTCATAGCTGATATTTAGATATCTACAGGTTGTAGGAAATAGAACAAGTCATAACTGATACTTAGATATCTACAGGTTGTAGGAAATAGAACAAGTCATAGCTGATATTTAGATGTCTACAGGTTGTAGGAAATAGAACAAGTCATAACTGATACTTAGATATCTACAGGTTGTAGGAAATAGAACAAGTCATAACTGATATTTAGATATCTACAGGTTGAAGGAAATAGAACAAGTCATAGCTGATATTTAGATATCTACAGGTTGTAGGAAATAGAACAAGTCACAGCTGATATTTAGATGTCTACAGGTTGTAGGAAATAGAACAAGTCATAGCTGATACTTAGATATCTACAGGTTGTAGGAAATAGAACAAGTCATAGCTGATATTTAGATATCTACAGGTTGTAGGAAATAGAACAAGTCATAACTGATACTTAGATATCTACAGGTTGTAGGAAATAGAACAAGTCATAGCTGATATTTAGATATCTACAGGTTGTAGGAAATAGAACAAGTCATAACTGATATTTAGATGTCTACAGGTTGTAGGAAATAGAACAAGTCATAACTGATACTTAGATATCTACAGGTTGTAGGAAATAGAACAAGTCATAACTGATACTTAGATATCTACAGGTTGTAGGAAATAGAACAAGCCATAACTGATATTTAGATGTCTACAGGTTGTAGGAAATAGAACAAGTCATAACTGATACTTAGATATCTACAGGTTGTAGGAAATAGAACAAGTCATAGCTGATATTTAGATATCTACAGGTTGTAGGAAATAGAACAAGTCATAGCTGATATTTAGATGTCTACAGGTTGTAGGAAATAGAACAAGTCATAACTGATATTTAGATGTCTACAGGTTGTAGGAAATAGAACAAGTCATAGCTGATATTTAGATATCTACAGGTTGTAGGAAATAGAACAAGTCATAGCTGATACTTAGATGTCTACAGGTTGTAGGAAATAGAACAAGTCATAGCTGATATTTAGATATCTACAGGTTGTAGGAAATAGAACAAGTCATAACTGATATTTATATATCTACAGGTTGTAGGAAATAGAACAAGTCATAACTGATATTTAGATATCTACAGGTTGTAGGAAATAGAACAAGTCATAACTGATATTTATATATCTACAGGTTGTAGGAAATAGAACAAGTCATAGCTGATATTTAGATATCTACAGGTTGTAGGAAATAGAACAAGTCATAACTGATATTTAGATGTCTACAGATTGTAGGAAATAGAACAAGTCATAACTGATATTTAGATGTCTACAGGTTGTAGGAAATAGAACAAGTCATAGCTGATATTTAGATATCTACAGGTTGTAGGAAATAGAACAAGTCATAGCTGATATTTAGATATCTACAGGTTGTAGGAAATAGAACAAGTCATAACTGATATTTAGATGTCTACAGATTGTAGGAAATAGAACAAGTCATAGCTGATATTTAGATATCTACAGGTTGTAGGAAATAGAACAAGTCATAACTGATATTTAGATGTCTACAGATTGTAGGAAATAGAACAAGTCATAGCTGATATTTAGATATCTACAGGTTGTAGGAAATAGAACAAGTCATAACTGATATTTAGATATCTACAGGTTGTAGGAAATAGAACAAGTCATAGCTGATATTTAGATATCTACAGGTTGTAGGAAATAGAACAAGTCATAACTGATATTTAGATATCTACAGGTTGTAGGAAATAGAACAAGTCATAGCTGATATTTAGATATCTACAGGTTGTAGGAAATAGAACAAGTCATAGCTGATATTTAGATATCTACAGGTTGTAGGAAATAGAACAAGTCATAGCTGATACTTAGATGTCAACAGGTTGTAGGAAATAGAACAAGTCATAACTGATACTTAGATGTCTACAGGTTGTAGGAAATAGAACAAGTCATAACTGATATTTAGATATCTACAGGTTGTAGGAAATAGAACAAGTCATAGCTGATATTTAGATATCTACAGGTTGTAGGAAATAGAACAAGTCATAGCTGATATTTAGATGTCTACAGGTTGTAGGAAATAGAACAAGTCATAGCTGATATTTAGATGTCTACAGGTTGTAGGAAATAGAACAAGTCATAGCTGATATTTAGATATCTACAGGTTGTAGGAAATAGAACAAGTCATAGCTGATACTTACATGTCTACAGGTTGTAGGAAATAGAACAAGTCATAACTGATATTTAGATATCTACAGGTTGTAGGAAATAGAACAAGTCATAGCTGATATTTAGATGTCTACAGGTTGTAGGAAATAGAACAAGTCACAGCTGATATTTAGATGTCTACAGGTTGTAGGAAATAGAACAAGTCATAGCTGATATTTAGATATCTACAGGTTGTAGGAAATAGAACAAGTCATAGCTGATATTTAGATATCTACAGGTTGTAGGAAATAGAACAAGTCATAGCTGATATTTAGATGTCTACAGGTTGTAGGAAATATAACAAGTCACAGCTGATACTTAGATATCTACAGGTTGTAGGAAATAGAACAAGTCATAGCTGATATTTAGATATCTACAGGTTGTAGGAAATAGAACAAGTCATAACTGATGTTTAGATATCTACAGGTTGTAGGAAATAGAACAAGTCATAGCTGATATTTAGATATCTACAGGTTGTAGGAAATAGAACAAGTCATAGCTGATATTTAGATGTCTACAGGTTGTAGGAAATATAACAAGTCACAGCTGATACTTAGATATCTACAGGTTGTAGGAAATAGAACAAGTCATAGCTGATATTTAGATATCTACAGGTTGTAGGAAATAGAACAAGTCATAGCTGATATTTAGATATCTACAGGTTGTAGGAAATAGAACAAGTCATAACTGATACTTAGATATCTACAGGTTGTAGGAAATAGAACAAGTCATAGCTGATATTTAGATGTCTACAGGTTGTAGGAAATAGAACAAGTCATAGCTGATATTTAGATATCTACAGGTTGTAGGAAATAGAACAAGTCATAACTGATGTTTAGATATCTACAGGTTGTAGGAAATAGAACAAGTCATAGCTGATATTTAGATATCTACAGGTTGTAGGAAATAGAACAAGTCATAGCTGATATTTAGATGTCTACAGGTTGTAGGAAATATAACAAGTCACAGCTGATACTTAGATATCTACAGGTTGTAGGAAATAGAACAAGTCATAG
This sequence comes from Glandiceps talaboti, assembly GCF_964340395.1. NCBI lineage: Eukaryota > Metazoa > Hemichordata > Enteropneusta > Spengelidae > Glandiceps > Glandiceps talaboti. Next base: position 2,400,516 of record NC_135565.1, on the reverse strand, counting down.
CTGATATTTAGATATCTACAGGTTGTAGGAAATAGAACAAGTCATAGCTGATATTTAGATATCTACAGGTTGTAGGAAATAGAACAAGTCATAACTGATATTTAGATATCTACAGGTTGTAGGAAATAGAACAAGTCATAGCTGATATTTAGATATCTACAGGTTGTAGGAAATAGAACAAGTCATAGCTGATATTTAGATGTCTACAGGTTGTAGGAAATAGAACAAGTCATAGCTGATATTTAGATGTCTACAGGTTGTAGGAAATAGAACAAGTCATAGCTGATATTTAGATATCTACAGGTTGTAGGAAATAGAACAAGTCATAGCTGATACTTACATGTCTACAGGTTGTAGGAAATAGAACAAGTCATAACTGATATTTAGATATCTACAGGTTGTAGGAAATAGAACAAGTCATAGCTGATATTTAGATGTCTACAGGTTGTAGGAAATAGAACAAGTCACAGCTGATATTTAGATGTCTACAGGTTGTAGGAAATAGAACAAGTCATAGCTGATATTTAGATATCTACAGGTTGTAGGAAATAGAACAAGTCATAGCTGATATTTAGATATCTACAGGTTGTAGGAAATAGAACAAGTCATAGCTGATATTTAGATGTCTACAGGTTGTAGGAAATATAACAAGTCACAGCTGATACTTAGATATCTACAGGTTGTAGGAAATAGAACAAGTCATAGCTGATATTTAGATATCTACAGGTTGTAGGAAATAGAACAAGTCATAACTGATGTTTAGATATCTACAGGTTGTAGGAAATAGAACAAGTCATAGCTGATATTTAGATATCTACAGGTTGTAGGAAATAGAACAAGTCATAGCTGATATTTAGATGTCTACAGGTTGTAGGAAATATAACAAGTCACAGCTGATACTTAGATATCTACAGGTTGTAGGAAATAGAACAAGTCATAGCTGATATTTAGATATCTACAGGTTGTAGGAAATAGAACAAGTCATAGCTGATATTTAGATATCTACAGGTTGTAGGAAATAGAACAAGTCATAACTGATACTTAGATATCTACAGGTTGTAGGAAATAGAACAAGTCATAGCTGATATTTAGATGTCTACAGGTTGTAGGAAATAGAACAAGTCATAACTGATATTTAGATATCTACAGGTTGTAGGAAATATAACAAGTCATAACTGATACTTAGATATCTACAGGTTGTAGGAAATAGAACAAGTCATAGCTGATATTTAGATATCTACAGGTTGTAGGAAATAGAACAAGTCATAGCTGATATTTAGATGTCTACAGGTTGTAGGAAATAGAACAAGTCATAGCTGATATTTAGATATCTACAGGTTGTAGGAAATAGAACAAGTCATAGCTGATATTTAGATATCTACAGGTTGTAGGAAATAGAACAAGTCATAACTGATGTTTAGATATCTACAGGTTGTAGGAAATAGAACAAGTCATAGCTGATATTTAGATATCTACAGGTTGTAGGAAATAGAACAAGTCATAGCTGATATTTAGATATCTACAGGTTGTAGGAAATAGAACAAGTCATAGCTGATATTTAGATGTCTACAGGTTGTAGGAAATAGAACAAGTCATAACTGATACTTAGATATCTACAGGTTGTAGGAAATAGAACAAGTCATAACTGATACTTAGATGTCTACATGTTGTAGGAAATAGAACAAGTCATAACTGATACTTAGATATCTACAGGTTGTAGGAAATAGAACAAGTCATAACTGATATTTAGATGTCTACAGGTTGTAGGAAATAGAACAAGTCATAGCTGATATTTAGATATCTACAGGTTGTAGGAAATAGAACAAGTCATAACTGATACTTAGATATCTACAGGTTGTAGGAAATAGAACAAGTCATAGCTGATACTTACATGTCTACAGGTTGAAGGAAATAGAAATATTTTGAAAACCAAAGAGTTGCCTTGTGAAAGTTTAAGGAAAATACTAATGATTTCGACTCAAATTACGAGTCTTGTAGAAGCAATTCAATGTAAATAAGCGTTACTGTGATGTAGACAGATAATGAAATAAATCGTGTGTTCTCTGTTCATATGTGTTCATATGTGTTCTCTGTTCATAAACAAACATCGTATATCTGTGTTTTATCTCGTTTTATTACTTAATTATAGCTAAAAATCTTATAATATATGACCTGCACAGGTTATAACACACAATCAATGCAAATATTTTTATTAGCTTTGAGCTTTCGATCTGTCTTGTGGACCATCCCTATCAGAATTAGAAATTCCATAATTACAGCAGCAGAGCTGACCACTAGATGGCAGTATGATATCAGCTAATTGTAGATGCTAGTAGTTTGCTGCCTCCATTTCTGTTGATCTTGGGATTGTAGCGTCAGATGTTGATAGCCTCCCAGAACTTCCTCTTGAAATCATATGGGGATGTATCAATAATTGAAACAGAGTCAAAGTCAATGTTATATCTGTAGCTATGGGAATGTTCAGCTTAGGCCAATGTTACCGTTTTGTACCTCACAGATTTACAATGTTCAGCTTAGACCTATGTTACTGTTTTGTACCTCACAGATTTACAATGTTCAGCTTAGACCTATGCTACCATTTTGTACCTCACAGATTTACAATGTTCAGCTTAGACCTATGTTACCGTTTTGTACCTCACAGATTTACAATGTTCAGCTTAGACCTATGCTACCGTTTTGTACCTCACAGATTTACAATGTTCAGCTTAGACCTATGCTACCGTTTTGTACCTCACAGATTTACAATGTTCAGCTTAGACCTATGTTACCGTTTTGTACCTCACAGATTTACAATGTTCAGCTTAGACCTATGCTACCGTTTTGTACCTCACAGATTTACAATGTTCAGCTTAGACCGATGCTACCGTTTTGTACCTCACAGATTTACAATGTTCAGCTTAGACCTATGTTACCGTTTTGTACCTCACAGATTTACAATGTTCAGCTTAGACCTATGCTACCGTTTTGTACCTCACAGATTTACAATGTTCAGCTTAGACCAATGTTACCGTTTTGTACCTCACAGATTTACAATGTTCAGCTTAGACCTATGTTACCGTTTTGTACCTCACAGATTTACAATGTTCAGCTTAGACCTATGTTACCGTTTTGTACCTCACAGATTTACAATGTTCAGCTTAGACCGATGTTACTGTTTTGTACCTCACAGATTTACAATGTTTAGCTTAGCCTGATGTTACTGTTTTGTACCTCACAGATTTACAATGTTCAGCTTAGACCTATGTTACCATTTTGTACCTCACAGATTTACAATGTTCAGCTTAGACCGATGTTACCGTTTTGTACCTCACAGATTTACAATGTTCAGCTTAGACCTATGTTACCGTTTTGTACCTCACAGATTTACAATGTTCAGCTTACATCTATGTTACCGTTTTGTACCTCACAGATTTACAATGTTCAGCTTAGACCTATGTTACCGTTTTATACCTCACAGATTTACAATGTTCAGCTTAGACCGATGTTACCGTTTTGTACCTCACAGATTTACAATGTTCAGCTTAGACCGATGTTACCGTTTTGTACCTCACAGATTTACAATGTTTAGCTTAGCCTGATGTTACCGTTTTGTACCTCACAGATTTACAATGTTCAGCTTAGACCGATGTTACCGTTTTGTACCTCACAGATTTACAATGTTTAGCTTAGACCTATGTTACCGTTTTGTACCTCACAGATTTACAATGTTTAGCTTAGACCGATGTTACCGTTTTGTACCTCACAGATTTACAATGTTCAGCTTAGACCGATGTTACCGTTTTGTACCTCACAGATTTACAATGTTCAGCTTAGACCGATGTTACCGTTTTGTACCTCACAGATTTACAATGTTCAGCTTAGACCTATGTTACCGTTTTGTACCTCACAGATTTACAATGTTCAGCTTAGACCTATGTTACCGTTTTGTACCTCACAGATTTACAATGTTCAGCTTAGACCGATGTTACCGTTTTGTACCTCACAGATTTACAATGTTCAGCTTAGATCGATGTTACCGTTTTGTACCTCACAGATTTACAATGTTTAGCTTAGACTGATGTTACCGTTTTGTACCTCACAGATTTACAATGTTCAGCTTACACCTATGTTACCGTTTTGTACCTCACAGATTTACAATGTTCAGCTTACACCTATGTTACCGTTTTGTACCTCACAGATTTACAATGTTCAGCTTAGACTGATGTTACCGTTTTGTACCTCACAGATTTACAATGTTCAGCTTACACCTATGTTACCGTTTTGTACCTCACAGATTTACAATGTTTAGCTTAGACCTATGTTACCGTTTTGTACCTCACAGATTTACAATGTTTAGCTTAGACCGATGTTACCGTTTGTACCTCACAGATTTACAATGTTCAGCTTAGACCTATGTTACCGTTTTGTACCTCACAGATTTACAATGTTCAGCTTAGACCTATGCTACCGTTTTGTACCTCACAGATTTACAATGTTCCTAGTGCTCAGATGTAACTATATGATTTCTCATTCTGAACAGGATCGTCAACCAAGACAGATCAAAAGTTCAATCCTGAAAACTTTGAACTGCTTGTGTGTTATATATAACCTTTGTCATTTGATCTACCAAGCTAATGAATATTTATCATAGTAATATATTCATAGATATAATGTTTTTGTTTTATCAACAGTGCTAGCTCTCCTAGCTAACAATCCATTCCCTGAAAAACCACCAAAGTACATAAGAGCACAATTATACCATTATCATTTCACAAAAGTAGGCAAAAATGTAACACTTAGGTAAGTAAGAACTACATATATGTGTCATCTAGTGTACAACAGGCTGTCACAAGTATAATAAAACAGTTTTTATTGTTTTCAGATAGCAACATTTGGGATACTGGCCAGACAGTTGTACCCTACCTAGACTTGAAAACGACTATCGCTATATATATACACTAGTTTTCTGCTATCCTAACTGACATTTTTAGCACAACTGAAATGATAAGGTTCAGTAGTGATATAGGCATGGTGCAGTGTTGGTCTGTCTGTCTGTGTGTGTGTGTGTGTGTGTGTGTGTGTGTGTGTGTGTGTGTGTGTGTGTGTGTGTGTGTGTGTGTGTGTGTGTGTGTGTGTGTGTGTGTGTGTGTGTGTGTGTGTGGATGACCAATTGGCTTTGTTGTTTGGTGGGGACATTACTTTTGGTGTCTAGTTTGAAAATTGTTCAAGTGAAAAGCTAAGTCACTGATATTAATGGTTACATTGTTACCCATAGAGCTAAGTCACTGACATTAATGGTTACATTGTCACCCATAGAGCTAAGTCACTGATATAAATGGTTACATTGTTATCCATACAGCTAAGTCACTGACATTAATGGTTACATTGTTACCCATAGAGCTAAGTCACTGATATTAATGGTTACATTGTTACCCATAGAGCTAAGTCACTGATATTAATGGTTACATTGTTACCCATAGAGCTAAGACAATAGTGACGTAACTGTGAAGACGTATGCATGCGTCGCTCCTGCAAAATACTAGTGTTTAGACTGTTCTTACACGTTTTTTGCAACTGATTTCACTCCAAACTACAAGTATGAAGTGCCAAGACTGTGGGAAGAGAAATGCTAGACTGTGTCAAGGTGATCTCCACCTCTGTCAAAGATGTAACAATATTCGTTTTCCAGTACCAAGTCAAGCCATTGACAAGATGGCCGAACTAGACACTGGCAATGACGATCGAGAGGCGAGTAACAAAGTGGAAAACTCCAAACTAGATGGCATCCAAGCTACACTTCTCAACCTTACTACCAAAGTTGATAAACTCGTTGACATGGAAGGCACACTGCAAGACCTACAGCAGTCTGTAACTTATGTGAGTAATTCTTTTGACGAATTTACACGACAGCTCCAGAGCCTCAAAAATGAAAACAAAGGATTGAAAGAACAGCTCGCGAAGACAACACACAAACTTAACGATCTGCAACAGTATACCCGCAGAAACAACTTAGAATTGTCGGGATTACCTGAAGAAGAAGATGAAGATACTGATGACATCGTGGTAAGAGTAGCTGCAGCTGCAGGGGTGAACATTTCACCAGAAGATATAGACATATCGCACCGTCTACCACGCAGAACAAATCGTCAGGGTCAACAACAACCTGCAACCATTATCGTTAAGTTCGTCCGACGTACCGTCCGCAACAAACTATACAACTCAAAGAAACATCTTAAAGACAAAACCGCCCGTAACATCGGATACACAAATAACAACCGTTTATACATCAATGAAAACTTAACCCCGACAAATAAACATCTATTCTATGAGGCAAACCAACTACGCAACACCAAGCAGTGGAAGTTCATCTGGACCTACAACGGCAAGATCTATACAAGGAAGAATAATGGTGACCCAGCTATCTGTATAACAACAACCCAAGATCTTAGCCGAATTGTCTGAATAATATAACATTTATGCAGTGAACTTGTACATATTTATGGAACTGAACTCAGATTCTTTGCCAGACAAAACAAAATGTTCATTTTACTCTACAGACCAGTTCAATGAAGGTACTTGTACATCTTACTCCCAAAACTCGTTTTCTTTTTTACATTTGAATATCAGATCGTTAGCTAAACACTACGATGATCTAGTATCTCTCTTAGATATCTTAGATTGTAATTTTCATTTTCTTGGTTTGTCAGAAACGTGGTTAAATCACAATTCAGATCCTTCTTTTTATAACTTGCCATTGTATCAACTCATTACTTCTAACCGGGAAATTGCAAGGGGTGGGGGAGTAGCACTTTACGTTCACAATTCTCTATCTTTTACCCGTATTGACAACATCAGCATTATGCACTGTGAATCGATCTTTGTAGAAACTGTCATTAATAACAAAGCAATCATAGTAGGTGTCAATTACAGAAAACCCAACACACCACATCTTGAATTCCTCCATAGTCTTGAATCGTGTCTTGACCAGCTGTCTGCTTCAGGTAAATCCTGCATAATTCTTGGTGATGTGAACATTGATACTTCCACTGACAGCGCACCTGCTATCCAGTACAATACACTTCTAAATTCCTATAATTTCTACCAGATCATCAATACCGCCACCCGTATCACCGACAACACCAGTACAATCATTGATCACTGCCTTACAAATATCACTAACTATTTTATCAACTGTGGTACACTTCAGTCCGACATCACAGATCACTATCCCATCTTTTGTATTATCAATCACATCAAACATATACTGAAACCAGCAAACTCAGCCCAAATACTTAACTTTAAAAATTATAACCCTGACACTTTCTTATCCGACTTGAATGCTACATCTTGGCAACCTGTCTATGACTGCACAGACCCAAATATTGCCTACGAAGCCTTTTACAACATATTTTATAACATCGTATCAAATCACGTTCATACCAAAACCGCCCGCCATTCCAATAGTATCCGCAAACCCTGGCTCTCAAACGGCCTACTTAAATCAGTACGTACAAAACATAGGTTGTTCACAAAAATGAAAAACAATCCCCACAATGTTAATTATAAACTTAAGTACAAAAAATATAGAAATATTCTAACAAAACTCCTCAAGTCGGTAAAGAAACGTTATTACTTCAATAAATTTCGATGGGCCCAAGGTAATATTAACAAGACGTGGCAGGTGATCAACGAAGTACTGAACAAATCGACTAACAAACTCTACCCACGCAAACTGATCTCAACGACGCCCAACAATGGTCCTCTGACAGAAAGTTCTGATATAGCGAACGAATTTAACGACTTTTTCACAAGCATTGGTCCAAGCCTTGCGTCAAATATTACTTCAGCCACCAAATTCACACAATATCTCGACGGTAACTATCTCAACTCTTTCTTCTTCCACCCTGTTTCTGAACAAGATGTTTTAAATGAAATCAAAACTTTAGACCCACGTAAAGCTGTTGGATACGACAATATTCACCCAAGACTTGTCACACATGCTGCACATATCATCGCTCGTCCTCTTGCACACATCATCAACTGTTCACTGAGCCAAGGAATAGTCCCAAATTCTTTAAAAATAGCCAAAATAATGCCAATTTATAAAAAAGGTGCAGCTGACAACGTCAGCAACTATAGACCAATCTCAATTCTCCCTACATTTAGTAAAATTATAGAGTCACTTGTAAATAAACAGTTTATCAATTATCTTGAAACTAAACATATTCTTTTAGATACACAATTTGGATTCCGAAAAAAATATAACACAAAATTGGCCCTTGCAGACCTGGTCTCTGATATTAGTGAACAACTAGACAATGGATTCATCACCTTCGGCATTTTCATTGACCTAAAGAAAGCATTTGATACCATAAACCACGACATTTTAATTCATAAATTAGAACATTATGGCATAAGAGGCATTCCACTACATTGGTTTAAAAACTACCTCACAAACCGACAGCAATACGTTACCATTGACAATATATCATCCCCCTATAAACACATTCAATGTGGCGTCCCACAAGGATCGATTCTTGGCCCCATTCTCTTCTTAATATATATCAACGACATAGCAAATTCTACCAACTCCTTCCAGTTTCGACTTTTCGCAGATGACACTAACTTATTCAAATCTATTGAAGGAAACGAGATTAATCTTACCCACATAAATGTAGATTTTCAGAAGGTGTGTGATTGGTGTGGAGCGAACAAACTAACGGTCAATGTTGAAAAAACAAATTACATGGTCATCAAAACACCCCGTAAACCTGTGAACATAGAGGGTAGTTTGGGAATAGATGGAAATGAATTGATCAACGTCTCCTCGACAACGTATCTTGGAGTTTCTCTTGACATCAATTTTAACTGGAAGTCCCACATCCAAAAAGTTGTCAAATCTATTGCCCCAAAGATCGGACTTATCTCACTACTCCGACACTTTATTCCGAAATCTATTCTTCTGTTATTGTACAACTCCCTAATTCTTCCACATATAAGCTACTGTGTCGAAATCTGGGGGAATACTTACACTTCTTTCTTGGAACCAATATATTTACTACAAAAGAAATTTACACGTCTTATCACTTTCTCTGACTTTCGTGCACACACTGACTCTTTATTCAAACAGCTACATATTTTACCAATTCATAAACTTTGTTCATTTCACACCTGCCTCTTTACTTTTGATTTGTTACACAATCACTTTGCCCATGATGTAAACCGCTATTTGGATACATTTTCACATTCCTATTCTACTCGTTCCGCTACACATCGCAATTTCTACGTACCCAAAGTTAACCTAACACAAAGTAAACACAGTATAAGATATGCAGCCACTCATCACTGGAATTTATTACCAAGACACATTAAAGACATCACTGATAGGAACAGATTCAAATCAATTTTAAAGGCTCACCTGAGTAATTCATAGAAAACATATGACATGTATTTTTTTTTCTTTTATTAGTATAAATTTTATTTAAATTATTGAGACATGTAAATATTTTGTAAAATTATTGTTTCGTATTTGTAGATATCCCTTTCTTTTCTTAGTTTTTGTTGCCCAGTTACACACTTGTATTTTTTTTCTTCTATATTTATTTTGTCAGGGTCACAGACTAGACTAGTTCAGATCGAACTATTTCTGTGGCCCTCACCAGATACATTATCCAATCAACCTCCTTTTTGAAATGTACATAGAAATGTTATCCTGTTTTATATCTGGTGAATAAACAATTCAATTCAATTCAATTCAATTCAATTCAATTCAATTCAATTCAATTCAATTCAATTCAATTCAATTCAATTCAATTCAATTCAAGTCACTGATATTAATGGCTGCAATGTTACCCATAGAGCTAAGTCACTGACATTAATGGTTACATTGTTACCCATAGAGCTAAGTCACTGACATTAATGGTTGCATTGTCACCCATAGAGCTAAGTCACTGATATTAATGGTTACATTGTTACCCATAGAGCTAAGTCACTGATATTAATGGTTACATTGTCACCCATAGAGCTAAGTCACTGATATTAATGGTTACATTGTTATCCGTAGAGCTAAGTCTCTGACATTAATGGTTACATTGTTACCCATAGAGCTAAGTCACTGATATTAATGGTTACATTGTCACCCATAGAGCTAAGTCACTGATATTAATGGTTACATTGTCACCCATAGAGCTAAGTCACTGATATTAATGGTTACATTGTCACCCATAGAGCTAAGTCACTGATATTAATGGTTACATTGTCACCCATAGAGCTAAGTCACTGATATTAATGGTTACATTGTCACCCATAGAGCTAAGTCACTGATATTAATGGTTACATTGTTACCCATAGAGCTAAGTCACTGATATTAATGGTTACATTGTCACCCATAGAGCTAAGTCACTGATATTAATGGTTGCATTGTCACCCATAGAGCTAAGTCAATGATATTAATGGTTGCATTGTCACCTATAGAGCTAAGTCACTGACATTAATGGTTACATTGTCACCCATAGAGCTAAGTCACTGACATTAATGGTTGCATTGTCACCCATAGAGCTAAGTCACTGATATTAATGGTTACATTGTTACCCATAGAGCTAAGTCACTGATATTAATGGTTACATTGTTACCCATAGAGCTAAGTCAATGATATTAATGGTTACATTGTTACCCATAGAGCTAAGTCAATGATATTAATGGTTACATTGTCACCCACAGTACATTACCAAAGAATTGGTGGAGAAGGAAGTGGGTAAGGGAATACATGCCAACTCTGACTGTACAGGAAGAAAGTTTTATTAACTATCTGAAGTCACAAGGAATCATAGAGGTAATACACCACTCTTAATCGCAATGTACTTTATATACTAGATGAAAAAGTTGAACTCACAGAGGGTTCTTTGCTGTTAAGTGATGAAGTCATATACAGCTTAAAGGTCAATTATTCAATCCCGGGTTTACATACTAGTGTTATAAACGATAAGGATTAGATAATATTCCTTTGTTCAGGACTAATGGTTTCTATACCAGGTCCTCTGTCAAAGATTACTTTGTCACATGTTAAACTTGCAATAGCTGCAACTCAGATAACAAAAATTCATCAAGTAACAAAATATACCTGGTACATCTCTAAGAATTGGTCAGTTATTTATAAAAAGACATTGTATCTGTTATTTTTAATTAGTTGTCAATATTATCCTTAGGTAGTGTAGTGGCAAGCTTGGTGTTGAATCTGTCGCTACGTTCAAACTGCACTAGTTTGTAACTGTAGTATCATTTTTTTGATCAAACAATTACAATCTATTCACTGAAAAGTGTTAAAATACCAATTATTAGTCATTTGACATATTAATCAGGGGTTGATCTTGTCCATAAACATTACATTAATAGGTTTAAATTGTGATCACTGATTATTGGGTACAGATTAACAGATTGAATTTACCTATCTTTTAAGCTATAGGTGATTCAATACTGTTCAGGATGTATGATATTATTAGTAACTTAAAGATATTGTATCTAACAAAAACATTTTCAAAACACTGTTCAGTTGCAGCTAGTTCAACTTTAGGAGGTCTTCCAATACATACATGTATACCCAGATGATTGTTTGTAGTTAAACACATTGATTTGCATTATGATCTTTATGTAAGCTTTGTTCATAAATTTCACTGCATTTTGCACTAAGAATTACTAATAGTTCCCCAAAGCCTTCACCAGGTATCCACCATGGCTTCATCTGTGTTTTCTGAAATCACAACACATTTATCCCAAATTCTCAGAAGTTGGTAACGTCACCCACTTTGGTTCACTGAAGGATTGTGTAGACACTGATGAAGCCATGATGGATACCCAGTGATGAAGCCATGATGGATACCAAGTGATGAAGCCATGATGGATACCCAGTGACAAAGCCATGATGGATACCAAGTGACAAAGCCATGATAGATACCCAGTGATGAAGCCATGATGGATACCCAGTGACAAAGCCATGATGGATACCCAGTGACGAAGCCATGATGGATACCCAGTGACAAAGCCATGATAGATACCAAGTGATGAAGCCATGATAGATACCAAGTGATGAAGCCATGATAGATACCCAGTGATGAAGCCATGATGGATACCCAGTGATGAAGCCATGATGGATACCCAATGATGAAGCCATGATAGATACCCAGTGATGAAGCCATGATGGATACCCAGTGATGAAGCCATGATAGATACCAAGTGATGAAGCCATGATGGATACCCAGTGATGAAGCCATGATGGATACCAAGTGATGAAGCCATGATGGATACCCAGTGACAAAGCCATGATAGATACCCAATGATGAAGCCATGATGGATACCCAGTGATGAAGCCGTGATGGATACCCAGTGACAAAGCCATGATGGATACCAAGTGATGAAGCCATGATGGATACCCAGTGATGAAGCCATGATGGATACCAAGTGACAAAGCCATGATGGATACCAAGTGATGAAGCCATGATGGATACCCAGTGATGAAGCCATGATGGATACCAAGTGACAAAGCCATGATGGATACCAAGTGACAAAGCCATGATGGATACCCAGTGATGAAGCCATGATGGATACCCAGTGATGAAGCCATGATGGATACCAAGTGACAAAGCCATGATGGATACCAAGTGACAAAGCCATGATGGATACCAAGTGACAAAGCCATGATAGATACCAAGTGATGAAGCCATGATGGATACCCAGTGAAGTCATGATGGATACCCAGTGATGAAGCCATGATGGATACCAAGTGATGAAGCCATGATGGATACCAAGTGATGAAGCCATGATAGATACCCAGTGATGAAGCCATGATGGATACCCAGTGACAAAGCCATGATGGATACCCAGTGACGAAGCCATGATGGATACCCAGTGACAAAGCCATGATATATACCAAGTGATGAAGCCATGATAGATACCCAGTGATGAAGCCGTGATGGATACCCAGTGAAGTCATGATGGATACCAAGTGATGAAGCCATGATGGATATCCAGTGATGAAGCCATGATGGATACCCAGTGACAAAGCCATGATGGATATCCAGTGATGAAGCCATGATGGATACCAAGTGACAAAGCCATGATGGATATCCAGTGATGAAGCCATGATGGATACCCAGTGACAAAGCCATGATGGATACCAAGTGATGAAGCCATGATGGATACCCAGTGATGAAGCCATGATGGATACCAAGTGACAAAGCCATGATGGATACCCAGTGATGAAGCCATGATAGATACCAAGTGATGAAGCCATGATGGATACCAAGTGATGAAGCCATGATGGATACCCAGTGACAAAGCCATGATGGATACCCAGTGACGAAGCCATGATGGATACCCAGTGACAAAGCCATGATAGATACCAAGTGATGAAGCCATGATAGATACCCAGTGATGAAGCCATGATGGATACCCAATGATGAAGCCATGATGGATATCCAGTGATGAAGCCATGATGGATACCCAATGATGAAGCCATGATGGATACCCAGTGATGAAGCCATGATGGATACCCAGTGACAAAGCCATGATAGATACCCAGTGATGAAGCCATGATGGATACCCAGTGATGAAGCCATGATGGATACCAAGTGATGAAGCCATGATGGATACCAAGTGATGAAGCCATGATGGATACCCAGTGAAGTCATGATGGATACCAAGTGATGAAGCCATGATAGATACCAAGTGATGAAGCCATGATGGATACCCAGTGATGAAGCCATGATGGATACCAAGTGATGAAGCCATGATGGATACCCAGTGAAGTCATGATGGATACCAAGTGATGAAGCCATGATGGATACCCAGTGAAGTCATGATGGATACCCAGTGAAGCCATGATGGATACCAAGTGATGAAGCCATGATGGATACCAAGTGATGAAGCCATGATGGATACCCAGTGAAGCCATGATGGATACCAAGTGATGAAGCCATGATGGATACCCAGTGAAGTCATGATGGATACCAAGTGATGAAGCCATGATGGATACCAAGTGATGAAGCCATGATGGATACCAAGTGATGAAGCCATGATGGATACCCAGTGATGAAGCCATGATGGATACCCAGTGAAGTCATGATGGATACCCAGTGATGAAGCCATGATAGATACCAAGTGATGAAGCCATGATGGATACCAAGTGATGAAGCCATGATGGATACCCAGTGAAGTCATGATGGATACCAAGTGATGAAGCCATGATGGATACCCAGTGATGAAGCCATGATGGATACCAAGTGATGAAGCCATGATGGATACCCAGTGATGAAGCCATGATGGATACCAAGTGATGAAGCCATGATGGATACCAAGTGATGAAGCCATGATGGATACCCAGTGATGAAGCCATGATGGATACCCAGTGATGAAGCCATGATGGATACCCAGTGAAGTCATGATGGATACCAAGTGATGAAGCCATGATGGATACCAAGCGATGAAGCCATGATAGATACCCAGTGATGAAGCCATGATGGATACCCAGTGATGAAGCCATGATGGATACCCAGTGATGAAGCCATGATGGATACCAAGTGATGAAGCCATGATGGATACCCAGTGATGAAGCCATGATGGATACCAAGTGATGAAGCCATGATGGATACCAAGTGATGAAGCCATGATGGATACCCAGTGATGAAGCCATGATGGATACCCAGTGAAGTCATGATGGATACCAAGTGATGAAGCCATGATGGATACCAAGTGATGAAGCCATGATAGATACCAAGTGATGAAGCCATGATGGATACCAAGTGATGAAGCCATGATGGATACCCAGTGATGAAGCCATGATGGATACCAAGTGATGAAGCCATGATGGATACCCAGTGAAGTCATGATGGATACCAAGTGATGAAGCCATGATGGATACCCAGTGATGAAGCCATGATGGATACCAAGTGATGAAGCCATGATGGATACCCAGTGAAGTCATGATAGATACCCAGTGATGAAGCCATGATGGATACCCAGTGATGAAGCCATGATAGATACCCAGTGAAGTCATGATGGATACCAAGTGATGAAGCCATGATGGATACCCAGTGATGAAGCCATGATAGATACCAAGTGATGAAGCCATGATGGATACCAAGTGATGAAGCCATGATGGATACCAAGTGATGAAGCCATGATAGATACCAAGTGATGAAGCCATGATGGATACCCAGTGAAGTCATGATGGATACCCAGTGATGAAGCCATGATGGATACCAAGTGATGAAGCCATGATAGATACCCAGTGATGAAGCCATGATGGATACCCAGTGAAGTCATGATGGATACCCAGTGATGAAGCCATGATGGATACCAAGTGATGAAGCCATGATGGATACCAAGTGATGAAGCCATGATGGATACCAAGTGATGAAGCCATGATGGATACCAAGTGATGAAGCCATGATAGATACCCAGTGATGAAGCCATGATAGATACCCAGTGATGAAGCCATGATGGATACCAAGTGATGAAGCCATGATGGATACCAAGTGATGAAGCCATGATAGATACCCAGTGATGAAGCCATGATGGATACCAAGTGATGAAGCCATGATGGATACCAAGTGATGAAGCCATGATGGATACCAAGTGATGAAGCCATGATGGATACCAAGTGATGAAGCCATGATGGATACCAAGTGATGAAGCCATGATAGATACCCAGTGATGAAGCCATGATGGATACCAAGTGATGAAGCCATGATGGATACCAAGTGATGAAGCCATGATGGATACCAAGTGATGAAGCCATGATGGATACCAAGTGATGAAGCCATGATGGATACCAAGTGATGAAGCCATGATAGATACCAAGTGATGAAGCCATGATGGATACCCAGTGATGAAGCCATGATGGATACCCAGTGATGAAGCCATGATAGATACCAAGTGATGAAGCCATGATGGATACCCAGTGATGAAGCCATGATAGATACCAAGTGACAAAGCCATGATGGATACCCAGTGACAAAGCCATGATGGATACCCAGTGACATCTTTGTTGCTACTAGTATTTATTGATGCAAAATAAAGTTAAATCTATTACATAGACAACGTTTGCACAGATGTTAGTTTTCATCATACTATGTAAACTGCTATTATCCCAAGTTCCAACCACCAAGTTGAGATTGGTTTATTTGGTTTACACCAGAGTTTACTTGGGGAAGTGTCTTTTTATATATCATTTACAGTTTTATTTGAGCTAAGTTTTTCATTGCTGTGTACTGAGTGCTACTTGTATGTAAATTGTACTATTGCTATTAGCATATCATAATACATAAAGTTTTCAATCAATTTTATTGATATTACAGGAAAAAGCAAAGAAGAAGAAGAAGAAAAATGAAGATTTAGTAAACAATTTTCTTAAAAAATGTGTAAAAGCCGTACGAGAGTTTGTTGGTGAGATGGAAGGTTTTAAGTTTGTTATGTCATTGTTTACCACTGGCTTGTTTATAAACATAGTGGGGTATTTATTGAAGAAACCACACAAGACGGATGATGGATGATGAATGATGAAGGTAGTAGCAAATACACAATATAATTTGACATGTACTTGTAATCTGATAAAGAACAAAATTATATTTGCCTTATTTGAAGCCCAAGTCATGCTATAACTAAAATGATTTTTTGTGGTTATGAATCTTTAGGCTGTATCCATGGCTATGAACCTCTAGGCTGTATCCATGGCTACAAATCTCTAGGCTGTATCCATGGCTACGAACCTCTAGGCTATTCATTGCTACGAACCTCTAGGCTGTATCCATGGCTACGAACCTCTAGGCTGTATCCATGGCTACGAACCTCTAAGTTGTATCCATGGCTACAAATCTCTAGGCTGTATCCATGGCTACGAACCTCTAGGCTATTCATAGCTATGAACCTCTAAGTTGTATCCATGGCTACAAATCTCTAGGCTGTATCCATGACTATGAATCTCTAAGTTGTATCCATGGCTACGAATCTCTAGGCTGTATCCATGGCTACGGCTCTGTAAGCTATTCATGGCAAAGACATTTATTAGGGAATAATGGATGTGATATAAATATCAATCTATCAATTTTACTGTTTTAAAACATTTATAATTTTACTTTAAGAATTTGGGGGGTTTTTTCTTGGCAAAAAAATATGGTTTATTTTTTCTGACAAAGAAATCTTGTCAAAGTCTTCAACATGGTAGTTTTCTCATTGTTATTCTGTTAAAGTGGCCATATGGATGAAGAGTGGCTATTTTTTTTATCGTGACTTTCTACTTGCAAAGTCAATTGAAATAAAATTGACCAAGTCTGTTTGTAACTCAGTACAGTGCAAAAATAATTCAAAGTTCTTATTCAGATTGATTAATCTTTATGCATCTCTTTAGGAATGCTGGGATAAAGGTCACACAGAGGTCATGGCAGCAGAATAACTTTCTTTTTATCACCATGACATTGTTGATGTGAAATATTGTGATGTTACCTGTTAGTTTACTTTCAAAGTATAAACAATTAGAAATATTCATCCAAGTAAAACCCATTCTACTAAACTGGTACTTGTAAAACCTCTAACTCACCCAATAGGTTTTAACTATTACTAGTAGGACTGTTGCACTGCCTCTTGATCATGTGACCATCTTTGAAATGTAAGGTCACCTGACTAAAGTTTAGAGTTCAATCATTGTGAGACACTTGCCATTGCACTGTACAATATTTTACCCACAACTCTTTCTGATTTGTACTGTTGGACGTCATCTCCCTGAAGTCAGACAAATTTCACCAGTGTACACGGTTTTGTAAAAACATTCTTGACATTTACAAAGCATAGAATTGACACTGATGAGTTTCTGAATACAAATGAGATTCTGAATACAAATGAGATTCTGAATACCCATGAGATTCTGAATACAAATGAGTTTCTGAATACCCATGAGATTCTGGATACCCATCAGATTCTGAATACAAATGAGATTCTGAATACCCATGAGATTCTGGATACCCATGAGATTCTGAATACCCATGAGATTCTGAATACCCATGAGATTCTGAATACAAATGAGATTCTGAATACCCATGAGATTCTGGATACCCATGAGATTCTGAATACCCATGAGATTCTGAATACCCATGAGATTCTGAATACAAATGAGATTCTGAATACCCATGAGATTCTGGATACCCATGAGATTCTGAATACCCATGAGATTCTGAATACCCATGAGATTCTGAATACAAATGAGATTCTGAATACCCATGAGATTCTGAATACAAATGAGATTCTGAATACCCATGAGTTTCTGGATACCCATGAGATTCTGGATACAAATGAGATTCTGAATACCCATCAGTTTCTGAATACCCATGAGATTCTGAATACCCATCAGATTCTGGATACAAATGAGATTCTGAATACCCATGAGTTTCTGGATACCCATGAGATTCTGGATACCCATGAGTTTCTGAATACCCATGAGATTCTGAATACCCATGAGTTTCTGAATACCCATGAGATTCTGAATACCCATGAGATTCTGAATACCCATGAGATTCTGAATACCCATGAGATTCTGAATACCCATGAGATTCTGAATACCCATCAGATTCTGGATACCCATGAGTTTCTGGATACCCATGAGATTCTGAATACAAATGAGATTCTGAATACCCATGAGATTCTGGATACCCATGAGATTCTGGATACAAATGAGATTCTGAATACCCATGAGATTCTGAATACAAATGAGATTCTGAATACAAATGAGATTCTGGATACCCATGAGATTCTGGATACCCATGAGATTCTGAATACCCATGTTCATCTGTTCTCAAAATAATGATTTATTGTAGAAGGAGATAGCAATTTTAGTAATTTGTCAACAGATTTTCTTGAAAGACATGCAGAATATTTGTAACAAAACAAAGGACAATATATGCACATGTTATGATTTTGCCAAAGATACAGATTATACTAAACAGGTATAACAAAAGAAATTTACTTATTAATACTCTTCATACAAACTGACCACCAAAGTTAGGGATATGTTGACATTGAAAAGTATTTTATTTAGAGTAAATGTTTAATTTGGTTGGTAGTACATTTTTGTACATTATTTTTTAGGATTTTATTTTTAGCACAATTGAACTGAGGATCAGTAGTGCTATAGTGATCGGCCGGCGTCTGTCTGTCTGTCTGTCTGTCTGTCTGTCTATCAGTGTGTGTGGAAACAACTTAAAGTCAAAAACCGCTGAACCGATTGCCATGATATTTGGTGGGTCCATTACCTTGGGTGTCTAGTTGGGAAATTGTTCAAATCAAAGTGATCGCATCACAGGTGTGTGATTTGGGTCAAAAAATGTGATTTTTGGTAAAAAAAAAAAAAATTAAACTCCGAAACTACTAGGCAGATTGGTGTGAAATTTGGTGGGAACATTCTTAAGGGGGTGTAAAGTAAAATTTGTTCATGGCATGATGATTCCATCAGTAATATGCAAATTAGGGCTAAAAATGTGTCTTTTTGGTTAAAAATCTGTAATTCCAAAACTACTGAGCAGATTGGGCTGAAATTTATTTTTTGGTCAAAAACGTATATCTCAAAAAGTACTTGGTCAATGAGTCTGAAACCTAGCAAGATGTTTCTGAAAGTGTTATTCTGCAGATTATCTTCAAAACATTTTGACAAAATTGGCCCTAGCAACCATGACCACGCCCTTTAGCAACAACTAAATGGCAGTATATTTTGGTCAAATAACAACATCATCTGATAGGCAAGTGAATAAACATTCAAAAAATGTATGCAAATACTCTAGCAACCATGACCACGCCCATAGCAACAGCCAAACGGTGGTGTATTTCGCAAAGATAACAAGTGTTTAATAGACAATTGATTAAACATTCAAAAAATGTATGTAATATGCCTATCAACAAGACCACGCCCATAGCAACAGCCAAATGATCATGTATATTGCAAAGATATTATCAGGAATTCATACACAAGTGAACAAAAACATACACAAATGTATGCAAATATATCTAACAACATGACCACGCCCATAATATAATGATAGCATATATCGTAAAGATAGCAACATGGTTGGATAGGCAACTGGATAGTTATTCAGCAAATGAACACTTAATGTTAGCATGGACTACCATATGGATAAACATCTTTAAAAACTGTACAGTTGTGCTACAACACCATTGGTGGTATTTTTTACTGTAAAGCATACTTTTGTTACATATTATATTAACGGTAATTATTATGTTTAAAAATGTTAAGAAAATAAAGAAGTTCTAAGCATACCAATCAGGGAGAGTTGTGGATAACATATTGTATAGTGCATGGTTGTGAATGTAATACAGAGATTTGTACCATTTGTAAAATATAGATTGATTTCCCTACAAAGACTCTTACTACACTGTGTGTTAATTTAGTCTTTGATAATGTTTTCTGATCTTTTATGTAATGAAATTTTTTTCAACCAATAATAACCAATAGTGTCTTAAAAGATCATGTTTTAAAAGTAACCTGCACGTTCTCAATACAAATCTGTTTAAATCATCGGATAGCAGGACTGTAGTAATCTATAGTAATGCCATCACATCAGTAGGCAGGCTGTTTGTTGTCTGTGTAGTCATGGCAACTAATGCATGGCAATACCATCACATCAGTAGACAGGCTGTTGGCTGTGTAGCCATGGCAACTAATGTATGGTAATGCCATCACACCAGTTGACAGGCTGTTGGCTGTGTAGTCATGGCAACTAATGCATGGTAATGCCATCACATCAGTAGACAGGCTGTTTGCTGTGTAGTCATGGCAACTAATGCATGGTAATGCCATCACATCAGTAAGCAGGCTGTTGGCTGTGTAGTCATGGCAACTAATGTATGGTAAAACCATCACATCAGTAGACAGGCTTTGTTGTCTGTGTAGTCATGGCAACTAATGTATGGTAATGCCATCACATCAGTAGACAGGCTGTTGGCTGTGTAGTCATGGTATGTTATGATTTCAACATAGACAGGCTATATACAGAAAGGAGAAGCAGTGAATTAATATTTATGTATACATGTGTGGAAAAGAACAATACAATAGCCAGGCTCAGTACCACTAAACTGGAGGCAGGTTGTGGTTACTATGTGAAATACGATTTTAAATAAAAACGCTAATTTCACTTTGTACCTAGACTATGTGTAACACTTGGCTTACCAAAGATTTCAGTACTTTGTAATAAAGTTAATATTCTCTACAGTCTGCACTCTTGGTTTATTACAAATTATCTGATATCTGATATGAACTGAATAGGTTGATGCGTGCGCACACACACACACTCACACACACACATACATACATACATACATACATACATACATACATATGCGTACACACACTTACATACATACATACATACTCATACATACACACGTACGTACGTACGTACGTACATACATACATACACACATGCATGCATACATACATACATACATACATACATACATACATACATACATACATACATACTTGTACTCCAGCGTGGGGGTTAAATTTCGACTGACAGTTACAAATGAGGGCTATTGACCAATCAGGGAAAAGCGTGAAGACCGGTGTATCAGCAGAGTAGCAAATTCATCAAATGTCGGTGGCGGGAGTGTATTTACTGTGTATGAGATCCAATTAATGGCATCCAGGGAAGAGTGATTAGACGCATACAATCATAACAAAAACTTACATACATACATACATACATACATACATACATACATACATACATACATACATACAACGAACTCAACCATAAGTTACACACAACCTGGCATTGACCGACAGCCCCCTTATTAATAATACATCTAAGGGGCTTGTCGTCACCATCCCATAAGATCTTGATATATCCGATTCTGAACGAGATGTTCTCAGTAGGGGGCTTACATTTATTCCTGTTAAGGCCTAAAAAACGTTTGGTTCCAGTTACCTAACCCCACCTAGTTTTTCACGCCGACTTTAATTTTTTTACGTATTTGAGAAAAAATAATAAAATCGCGAAAATTGTGAAGTCTCGCGAAAATTAGTGAATGTGAAAATTGATAAACTTAAAAAGACAAAGTAAAACCAATCTGTAATACAACGGAAAACATAACTACCTAAACTAGACAGCCACATATGAAAAAACAAATAAATATTATATATATATATATATATATATATATATATATATATATATATATATATATATATATATATATATATATATATATATATATATATATATATATATATATATATATATATATATATATATATATATATATATATATAACTCGGTGAGTATCAATCTGCTATAAGACAGTGCTCTATACCGCAGTGGCAGAGCGCAATAGTTTTGGTAGTACTGGAACTCTTTCTTGGGTGTAACTCGGAGTTTCACGCATATTGCGATCATCAGACACTCTGAGGCCTACTCTCTGGGTGTGCTGTATATATAGAGTGTAGACAATAGAAATACCATCACTATTGTCTGTGTCGGTGGGTAGGTGTTGTATGTGTGGAGGTGTTGGTTGTTATTGTGTGGGTTATTGGGTGCGGACAAGTAAGTGTTGGCGGGTTGTTCCATGTTGGGCTTTGATGTTCCGTTAGTTAACGGGTTTAATAGTTTAGGTGATAGATGCTCTATTGAAGTTGGACAAATAAAACTTATTCTCGTGTTATATATATATATATATATATATATATATATATATATATATATATATATATATATATATATATATATATATATATATATATATATATATATATATATATATATATATATATAAAATAAAAAATTTACCTACCCCACCTATTCTAAAATTGAGTGTAATCGGAACCACACAATTTTTTTAGGTGTAAACGTGGTTGAATTTTTTTCCGTCGTATTCTCTTGAAAGAGTACTTTGATTATAATACCCAAGGTGACACATCTAATGTTAATAAAACCAATAACCAACGATTGGAGCCCTCCTAATTAAATCTCGTTGGACCCCACCAGCTGGTCACAATAGTACTCTATCAATGTTTGCAGCTGTGAGGTTTATACTATTAAATTTAATAACAAGTTTCCTTTCAGTATCATCACTAAGGAAGAACGCGATGATATTACATCTCTTAGCAATGAACGCAATGATATTGCTGATAAGGGTGGAGCGGTAGTTGGCATAAAGTTTTGTATGTAGCTGAGGCAGAGCCAGAGAGACAACTTTTGAACAGATTTTTACCAGGAATTGGAAGAAAATATCACTGAAGACGTACAACGTGATACATTGCTATCAACTTCCTTGACATCTCCCGTAGGATTGATGGTGATGATATAGCTACATCTATTTATACTAAACCTACTGATTCACTTTCATATTTGTAGTATGGTTCATCACATCCTAATAAGTGTAAAGATTCCATTCCCTATTCACAATTACTTCGTTTACGTCGTATTTGTAGTAGTGATTTGGATTTCAGAGAAAGGTCTGCTGAATTTTGCACGTACTTCCATCAACGTGGTTATCCTATGTCGGTTACCAATGCGGCTTTACAAAAGGTGTCATCGTTGTCTAGGGAAGCTTGTATCAAATCACATGATCAGAAGCGTAACAACGATCGTCCCATATTGGCTCTAACCATACCATCCCTTTTCCACCAGAGTTAAGAAGCATTTTAATATCTTACGTTGTAATGATAAGAATAGTTCTAATAATAGTAATAGGTTAATAATTCATTGTTTTTGCTGAAGCACCTTTAACAGCTTGGCGTCGTTCTACCAGTCTTAGAGATATGGTGGTCCATACAGAACAACATGGATTGGAAGTTAATGCTGGTTCATTTCCATGCGATCATACTCGATGTGGTACATGTCGTTTCATAATTAATACTAATCATGTTTTTGGCCCTAAGAACAGTATGACGTTACGGCCGGGGGAAAAAAAGAGAAATTGGCTGGGAGGGGCATTTCTCTCTCTCTCTCTCTCTCTCTCTCTCTCTCTCTCTCTCTCTCTCTCTCTCTCTCTCTCTCTCTCTCTCTCTCTCTCTCTCTCTCTCTCTCTCTCTCTCTCTCTCTCTCTCTCTCTCTCTCTAAAGTGTCATATATGTGTCTCTGTTACAATGTGTCATATACTAGTATATGTCTCTGTTACAATGTGTCATATATATGTCTGTCTGTTACAATGTGTCATATATGTGTCTCTCTATCTGTTACAATGTTTCATATATGTGTCTCTCTGTTACAATGTGTCATATATGTGTCTCTCTATCTGTTACAATGTGTCATATATGTGTCTCTCTGTTACAATGTGTCATATATGTGTCTCTCCGTTACAATGTGTCATATATGTGTCTCTCTGTTACAATGTGTCATATATATGTCTCTCTATCTGTTACAATGTGTCATATATGTGTCTCTCTATCTGTTACAATGTGTCATATATGTGTCTCTCTGTTACAATGTGTCATATATATGTCTCTCTATCTGTTACAATGTGTCATATATGTGTCTCTCTATCTGTTACAATGTGTCATATATGTGTCTCTCTGTTACAATGTGTCATATATGTGTCTCTCTATCTGTTACAATGTGTCATATATGTGTCTCTCTGTTACAATGTGTCATATATGTGTCTCTCCGTTACAATGTGTCATATATGTGTCTCTCTATCTGTTACAATGTGTCATATATGTCTGTCTGTTACAATGTGTCATATATGTGTCTCTCTGTTACAATGTGTCATATATGTCTGTCTGTTACAATGTGTCATATATGTGTCTCTCTGTTACAATGTGTCATATATGTCTCTCTGTTACAATGTGTCATATATGTCTCTCTGTTACAATGTGTCATATATGTGTCTCTCCCACAAATTTATAGTGGGGGAGGAAAAACAAAATTGATAGTGGGGGAGGAAAAAATACTTTGGTCAAAATTTTAGTCACAGTTCAATCCCCTTCATGCGGTCAAACAATTCATACCTGCTCCCCCCCCCCCCCGAAAATTAACCCAAGAATGTTCATAGTCCTCCCCCCGGTTACATAGATTCTGATATATGTAATTATATGGTAACCCCTCCCCCCTCCACACACACACACACACACACACACACACACACACACACACACACACACACACACACACACACTTTCTCGAAATGTACAATTTTGTGGTACACTACATTATGGCAATTGACCAGCTAGTATCCATACATAATAAGGCCTAAAAAAATAATAGCTTGGTTCCGGTTACCCGACCCACCTAGCTTTTCACTGCTGACCCTAACCTTTTTTTTACGTATTCTAGTGATAAATAATAAAATCGCAAAAATTGTGAAGTATTACGAGAAACAGTGGATGCGGAAACTGCCATCAACGTAAAAAGACAATATAAAACTGTTCTTCCAATCTGTAATGGCTGTACATCTAATAGGAAGAAATAAACAACACAGAGATCATTTGGTAAACAATGGAAAACCTGAAATAGACACTCACACAGGAAAAAAACAGATAATAAAAAAATTAAAAAATCTACCTATTCTAAAACTGAGCGTAATCGGGGGAGAGAGAGAGAGAGAGAGAGAGAGAGAGAGAGAGAGAGAGAGAGAGAGAGAGAGAGAGAGAGAGAGAGAGAGAGAGAGAGAGAGAGAGAGAGGGAGGAGACAGACAGACAGACAGACATTAGGTATATACAAAACATTCCCATGGCAATCACTCACTTGTAATTAAATATAGGCTAACAAACACCACGACAAATGAACGAATTCCATAGAGCTGACCACTAGGTGGCAGTATGACATAATTGCTGTTAATGTTGTAGTGTATTTTTATTTATTTATTTATTTTCTGCATCCCTTTTATATCAGGGGCTCACTAAAAACATTAGGAGCAGCATTTACATAGAAGTCAAATACATACACAATATCATGTTAAAATAGCAACTAATGACTTCAAAGAAATAATAAGAGAGAAAGAAAGAGAAAACAATTACAATTCCCCATCAGGTTAAACATGTTTTCCTATGTTCCATTGCATTAATTAGAATTCGCTGGAAAAAGCTTTGTACCATGAATAATGTCTAGGTAATGGCTGCAATAGAGAGCCTTGTACCATGTATAATGTCTAGTTAATGGCTGCAATAGAGAGCCTTGTACCATGTATAATGTCTAGTTAATGGCTGCAATAGAGAGCCTTGTACCATGTATAATGTCTAGTTAATGGCTGCAATAGAGAGCCTTGTACCATAATGTCTAGTTAATGGCTGCAATAGAGAGCCTTGTACCATGTATAATGTCTAGTTAATGGCTGCAATAGATAGCCTTGTACCATGTATAATGTCTAGTTAATGGCTGCAATAGAGAGCCTTGTACCATGTATAATGTCTAGTTAATGGCTGCAATAGAGAGCCTTGTACCATTTATAATGTCTAGTTAATGGCTGCAATAGATAGCCTTGTACCATGTATAATGTCTAGTTAATGGCTGCAATAGAGAGCCTTGTACCATGTATAATGTCTAGTTAATGGCTGCAATAGAGAGCCTTGTACCATGTATAATGTCTAGTTAATGGCTGCAATAGATAGCCTTGTACCATGTATAATGTCTAGTTAATGGCTGCAATAGAGAGCCTTGTACCATGTATAATGTCTAGTTAATGGCTGCAATAGATAGCCTTGTACCATGTATAATGTCTAGTTAATGGCTGCAATAGATAGCCTTGTACCATGTATAATGTCTAGTTAGTCCCCGTGGACGAAGTCCGGAACGGGGACTTATGGATTGGGTTCCGTCTGTCCGTCCGTCCGTCCGTGCGTCCGTCCGTCTGTCCGTCCGCAGCTGTTTCTTGGAGATGCCTGGACCGATTTTTTTCAAACTTGGCACAGGGGCAACATACTATGGCATACATATGCACGTCAATTTGTTTTATGATACGATCCAATATGGCCGCCTAGCAACCATTTTGTTTGCGAATTTTCCCTGTCTAGAGCCATAACTCAGACATGCTTGAACAGATCTCATTCAAAGTTGGCATTAGGACAGTGTTCTATGACATACATGTGCATATTCATTGTTGTCATGATACGATCCAATATGGCTGCCTAGCAGCCATTTTGTTTGTGAATTTTCATGTCCAAAGCCATAACTCAGACATGCTTGAACAGATCTCATTCAAAGTTGGTATTAGGACAGTGTTCTATGACATACATGTGCATATCCATTTTCATTGTGATACGATCCAATATGGCTGCCTGGTAGCCATTTTGTTTGTGAATTTTCATGTCCAAAGCCATAACTCAGACATGCTTGAACAGATCTCATTCAAAGTTGGTATTAGGACAGTGTTCTATGACATACATGTGTATATCCATTTTCGTCGTGATACGATCCAATATGGCTGCCTGGCAGCCATTTTGTTTGCGAATTTTCATGTCCAAAGCCATAACTCAGACATGCTTGAACAGATCTCATTTAAAGTTGGTATTAGGACAGTATTCTATGACATACATGTGCATATCCATTTTCGTCGTGATACGATCCAATATGGCTACCTGGCAGCCATTTTGTTTGTGAATTTTCCATGTCCAAAGCCATAACTCAGACTCCATTTTCATCGTGATATGATCCCCCATACCCAACCAATCCTTTATTGTTGGAGGCATATTCCATGTCCAACAAGCACACACAACATATCTAAGTCTGTTTGTTTTAGGTTCACAAATGTTGTTGCGTGATCAGAGTAGTGATAATTCCTTAAAACCCAATTATAGCGGGGACTATGTCATTCTCAATGACTTGTTAATGGCTGCAATAGAGAGCCTTGTAACATGTATAATGTCTAGTTAATGGCTGCAATAGATAGCCTTGTACCATGTATAATGTCTAGTTAATGGCTGCAATAGAGAGCCTTGTACCATGTATAATGTCTAGTTAATGGCTGCAATAGAGAGCCTTGTACCATGTATAATGTCTAGTTAATGAATGCAATAGAGAGCCTTGTACCATGTATAATGTCTAGTTAATGGCTGCAATAGAGAGCCTTGTACCATGTATAATGTCTAGTTAATGGCTGCAATAGAGAGCCTTGTACCATGTATAATGTCTAGTTAATGGCTGCAATAGAGAGCCTTGTACCATGTATAATGTCTAGTTAATGGCTGCAATAGAGAGCCTTGTACCATGTATAATGTCTAGTTAATGGCTGCAATAGAGAGCCTTGTACCATGTATAATGTCTAGTTAATGGCTGCAATAGATAGCCTTGTACCATGTATAATGTCTAGTTAATGGCTGCAATAGAGAGCCTTGTACCATGTATAATGTCTAGTTAATGGCTGCAATAGAGAGCCTTGTACCATGTATAATGTCTAGTTAATGGCTGCAATAGAGAGCCTTGTACCATGTATAATGTCTAGTTAATGGCTGCAATAGAGAGCCTTGTACCATGTATAATGTCTAGTTAATGGCTGCAATAGAGAGCCTTGTACCATGTATAATGTCTAGTTAATGGCTGCAATAGAGAGCCTTGTACCATTTATAATGTCTAGTTAATGGCTGCAATAGATAGCCTTGTACCATGTATAATGTCTAGTTAATGGCTGCAATAGATAACCTTGTACCATGTATAATGTCTAGTTAATGACTGCAATAGAGAGCCTTGTACCATGTATAATGTCTAGTTAATGGCTGCAATAGAGAGCCTTGTACCATGTATAATGTCTAGTTAATGGCTGCAATAGAGAGCCTTGTACCATGTATAATGTCTAGTTAATGGCTGCAATAGAGAGCCTTGTACCATGTATAATGTTTAGTTAATGGCTGCAATAGAGAGCCTTGTACCATGTATAATGTTTAGTTAATGGCTGCAATAGAGAGCCTTGTACCATGTATAATGTCTAGTTAATGGCTGCAATAGAGAGCCTTGTACCATGTATAATATGTACACGAAGTAAATGACTCAAGTTTAACAAATAATGATAACCCTTAGTGGGTATTGACTAAGTACACAAGTTAAGTTATGCTTTAAAAGTTTGAATATATATGTTTTAATTTCATTGTAGTTCTTTATTTCTTTCTTTACAGTCATATTTTCTGTATTTATGTTGTTGTAATTTAATATGTCATCATCATCAAAGTCCCCTGCCATTGGTAGGTTACAATCATCAAAGTCCCCGGCCATTGGTAGGTTACAATCATCAAAGTCCCCGGCCATCGGTAGGTTACAATCATCAAAGTCCCCGGCCATTGGTAGGTTACCATGTTTATACACCTTGCACACAGTGTGTACACTCAGCAGGACAGTCTGTGACTAAAATAATGTAAGACAAATTGATCAATTATTAGATTGTGTTGTCATTGAGTAAAATAGTGCATATGAAACACTGAAATGATGTGAGAAAAGTTATTAGTATCATTGAGTAAATTAGTGCATCACCAGATGTACACTGAATGCCATCATAAGGGTAGAACCATAGTTTTTAGTTCATTGAGTAAATGAGTGCATCACTAGATGTAAACTGAATGCCATCGTCAGGGTATGACCATAGATTTTTGTTCAAGCTGTTGAAACATGCACTCTTAGATATAGCTTAATTACTGCAATTCATTAATTGTGCAAATTGCTCCTTAAAACCATATCAATGAAAATTACAGGACATGTGCACTCTGTTAGGGTTAACGCATGTTACAAATTATATTGAATATGAAGTATGCATTCTTAAGATATAGCCTAAATACTAAAAAATATTAATTCTGTAAATGACTATTTACTGTTCATTGGATGTTCCACAAAATCTAATCAGTAAATGTCACTATCATATAGAAGGTGTGTAGCAAGTTTCATTAGAATCGATGCAGTAGATTTTGAGATATCGTGTCCACAGACAGACAGACATACAGACAGACAGACAGACAGACAGACAGACAGACAGACAGACAGACAGAAAGACAGACAGACATGCACACATGCACGCACGCACATACATACATACATATGCATTTCTTTAGACATATATATACATGTACATACACAGACAGACACACACACAGATAGACACACAGACAGACACAGACAGACAGACAGACAGACAGACAGACAGACAGAAAGAAGTATAACATAACTTTCCCTTATGGGAGGTAATAAAAACCACTATAAATAGACACGATGATAAAATGGGAAGGATTCACTTTTCCTCTGAGTGGATTCCAGCGATGAGACAAGTTTCATGACATAATTGTTGTTGATAATTGATCTGAGAGAAAAAGGAAGGAATTCCAACTGCCTGTAATTATTGATAATTGAGGTCAACAGAGTGTCCATTTTGTATCAGTGATACAAGGTAAAATTTATGTGGCCCGCCCCAAAAAATCAATAGTCCCGGACCCCAGGACCAGTGGATTTGTTCACCCCTGATCATACTTTACTACAACTGTGGATTGAAAAGCGTTGACTTTACTTGTATCTTCCATACTTCCATATTGCATTACATTACATTACATTACATGACATCACATCACATTAGGTAACATTACGTTATATTACACTACATTATATTACATTGCATCGCATTATATTGCATTACATTACATTATATTATATTGCAATACATTACCTTGGGTTACCTTACAGTGCAGTACAGTACAGTACAGTACAGTAAAGGACAGAGCAGAACAGTACAGTACAGTACAGTAAAGGACAGTACAGTAAAGGACAATACAGTAAAGGACAAGGCAGTACAGTACAGTACAGTAAAGGACAGTACAGTAAAGGACAAGGCAGTACAGTACAGTACAGTACAGTACAGTAAAGGACAATACAGTAAAGGACAAGGCAGTACAGTACAGTACAGTACAGTACAGTACAGTAAAGGACAGTACAGTAAAGGACAATACAGTAAAGGACAAGGCAGTACAGTACAGTACAGTAAAGGACAATACAGTAAAGGACAAGGCAGTACAGTACAGTACAGTAAAGGACAGTACAGTAAAGGACAGTACAGTAAAGGACAAGGCAGTACAGTACAGTACAGTAAAGGACAGTACAGTAAAGGACAAGGCAGTACAGTACAGTACAGTAAAGGACAGTACAGTACAGTACAGTACAGTACAGTACAGTACAGTAGGGTACAGTACAGTACAGTACAGTACAGTACAGTACAGTAAAGGACAGTACAGCAAAGTATAGAACAGTATAGTATATACAAGGTAGGACAGTACAGTACAGTAAAGGACAGAACAGTACAGTATATACAAGGTAGGACAGTACAGTACAGTAAAGGACAGAACAGTACAGTACAGTACAGTACAGGGCAAGACAGTACAGTACAGTAAAGGACAGTACAGTACAGGACAGTACAGTACAGTACAGTACAGTACAGTACAGTAAAGGACAGGGCAGGGCATGACAATACAATACAGTACAGTAAAGGACAGTACAGTACAGTACAGGACAGGACAGTACAGGACAGTAAAGGACAGTATAGGACAGGGCAGGGCATGACAATACAATACAGTACAGTAAAGGACAGTACAGTACAGTACAGGACAGGACAGTACAGTACAGTACAGTACAGGACAGTACAGTACAGTACAGGACAGGACAGTACAGTACAATACAGTACAGTAAAGGACAGTATAGGACAGGGCAGGACAGTACAAGACAGGGCAGAACAGCCTGAGTACAGGACAGGGCACGACAGTACATTACAATGCACTGCATTATCTCACCTTAACTTACATTTTATTTCATAGAAAATGGCAACATACAATAACGTGTAAAAATAGCACTGTGAGTAGATAAGATAACATAACATAGCACTGTGAGTAGATAAGATAACCCTATTAGCATACCTTGTTGACATATATATGCTTTGCCATCACGACACCATGCATCGTCCCATTTGAATTTCTTAGATTTCCTATAGACATAAGAGATTACTATTAGTAATCAGTGTATGGTTAGCAATACTTATGGAAGTCCAATTATGTCGTAAACACTGAGAGCACATTGCAAACGACTGCCATGTATTCAGCATAATTTATGTATATGAATGATGGACAACCCATATTGCAATTGAGACGTCAAATCAAAATGAATCTTCTACATGAACCACTTTCACGGTATCCCTTTTCAGGCAAAATAAATGCACAAAGTACACATGCTATTTCAAACTTGCATGCCAAAAATGAAGACACCTGTGGGAAGCACATATCTATGTAGAGTTTTTAGTTACACCTTCCCTGCCCCCCCCCCCCCTCATCACCCCTGCCTCAGTCTTCTGTTTGTATCATGGTCGATACAATAACAGCAATGTCTCTTACTTCATATTTTTTTGTTTATCTATCTATCTATCTATATATCTATCTATCTATCTATCTATCTGTGTGTGTATGTATGTATGTATGTATGTATGTATGTATGTATGTATGTATCTATCTATCTATCTATCCAGCCATCCCTCTAGCATTTATATATATATATATATATATATATATATATATATATATATATATATATATATATATATATATATACATATATATATATATATATATGTTGAGGGTAGAAGAAAATCAAGTCGGGTTTTTCGTCTCTACAAGCCTGTTTCGTGAGTAAATCACTCGTCAGGAGATGTTGATGTACATCAACATCTCCTGACGAGTGATTTACTCACGAAACAGGCTTGTAGAGACGAAAAACCCGACTTGATTTTCTTCTACCCTCAACATATACTCCGCTCTGCGTGCAGACGTATCGAGCACTGTACTACGGACAAATCTTACCACTGACTTCCTATATATATATATATATATATATATATATATATATATATATATATATATATATATATATATATATATATATATATATATATATATATATATATATATTTATATAGTCTTGGTAGTACTGGAACTCTTTCTTGGTTGTAACTCGGAGTTTCACGCATTGCGCGATCATCAGACAACGTTGTCTGATGATCGCGCAATGCGTGAAACTCCGAGTTACAACCAAGAAAGAGTTCCAGTACTACCAAAACTATTGCGCTCTGCCACTGCGGTATAGAGCACTGTCTTAGCAGATTAGCAGATTGATACTCACCGAGTTATATATATATATATATATATATATATATATATATATATATATATATATATATATATATATATATATATATATATATATATATATATATATATATATATATATATATATATATATATATATATATGGATATTAGGTTTATAGCGTTAAAACTAATATATGCGTAACTCTAAGTAAAACGTTACTTACCAAAGCTGGACACAGTGTTGCGATGCTTTATATCGTCCGCGAAATTTGTTATTAGGTTCCCCTGGAACCCAGTTTTTATAACTACAGTCTTGTAATACTTCACCTTCAGTCCATTTAAAGACGCCTTCTGTTTCTAGATCAGACATACCAATCCAATATCCTCTCGACCCACGAGCTTTTCTCAACACTTTGTTTCCTTTAATGGTTGCTCTGATACGCTCGTCAGTCTCTTCGTTGTGAATTTCAGCCAATTTGCCTCCATTATTCTTACAGTTTTGATTAGCGCTTGTCCAGTTAAGTTTGTCTAAATGAAATGTGTATTCTACGCAATCACACAGTAGATTGTCGTCATCTTGAGAAAGAAACACAGAAATGTCCATAAACGTTCGCACTACACGGACTTATACATGTACGTGCTACCTTTAATACTGGTGACAAAACCTTACCACATGGACTTACACACTGGTGTCTATAATCAAAATGCACGCTTTCTTCATTTCAACGCAAGGGAATGAACTCGGGTAAATAGATCTAACATTGCACAGATGGATTAATACTTTGTAAACACGTATAAGTAGCAACTCTATCTGTTGTTCCATCGATCACTAGGTATGTTAGCTTCAAAGCTAGGGATATGTCGTTCGGCTAGACATGAAATCTCAAATGATATGATTCACTGAACTTACTTGTACTCCGCTTCTTCATTGACATCAACCGGTCATCAGCGATTGTACCGTCACCGAGAGCAGAGAATTCTAGTGCCTGTAAAGAATAAATATTAACTCACCGAGAGCAAACATGGTGAAGGGCATACCAGACACGCATATAGTCCTAATTCAAGTGTAGAACACTATATAAATTTAGAAGTAGTTTACTGGCATTTATTTGTTTATTAGGATACCAATATGACAAGTTGAAATTTATTTCGAAGACGTTTGCGAACAACTTTACCATATATTCCTGCTTGAAACCAAACGATGCAGCTTAATATTGCAAAAACGCTAAAACGTGCAAATGGTTGTTTTTGTACGTACAAGTGAATTTTAAGTAAACTAAGTAATTACAAGTATTCAAGCTAATTTTATGCATAGTAATGTTTCAATGTATAGGGAAGTGAAATATGTATGTACAAACTGTATTGCACATAGGGATGTATGTACAAACTGTATTGCACATAGGGATGTATGTACAAACTGTATTGCACATAGGGATGTATGTACAAACTGTATTGCACATAGGGATGTATGTACAAACTGTATTGCACATAGGGATGTATGTACACACTGTATTGCACATAGGGATGTATGTACAAACTGTATTGCACATAGGGATGTATGTACACACTGTATTGCACATAGGGATGCATGTACAAACTGTATTGCACATAGGGATTATTTATCACAGTAAACATGCTAAAAATGTGGCAAGGTTGAAGCAATAAAACAAGCCAAACCAAGTCCTAGAGAAAAGCTCCTTTGAAGCGAAATATGTATATAACCTTATGGCAATACTATGTATATCGCCTGATGGAAATAATAAGTATATCACCTGATTGTAATATATATATATATATATATCACCAGATAAGGAGTCAATTGCACTAATACCTTGAAAACTGAATAGAATTTGAATAACCATACTTACCTGTGAGATCGAGAGACACAGTAAAACAACACAACATAGGAGTCTTGATTTCGTCATGCTGAACGTCGGGACCCTTAATGGAAATGAAGAAATGATTATGGATGACAAAGTCATATAGTTTCAAACATACCTACCTACCTACCTACCTACCTACCTACCTACATACATACATACATACATACATACATACATACCTACCTACCTACCTACCTACCTACCTACATACATACATACATACATACATACATACATACATACATACATACATACATACTATAGCCAACCATACGAACTATGCATGACAAAGTCATCATCTCAAGAAACCAACCAACCAACCAACCAACCAACCAACCAACCAACCAACAAACCAACAAACCACACATACGAACTATGGATGACAAAGTCATGGTTTTAACCAAGCATACCAACTATGGATGACAACGTCTCATTAATTTCTGTAAGGTTTTTCAATAAAGAAATCTAGTGAAAGACGTCACCCGTGTAACCAATAGCTCAGAAACTCTTATTGATTTAATTCTGTGTAACGACCAAGCTCATACATCTAAAGCCATAGTTCTTTCCATCGGTCTAAGCGATCATCGTCTGGTGTACGCCGTTCGTAAAATACAGAAAGTAAAGTCTGCACCAAAACAGGTGAAAACTAGATCTTTCAAGAATTTCGATGCAGAGAAGTTCTGTGATGAAGTTCGCAATATCCCCTGGTAGACAATTGAAATTCACGATCACCCAGATGACGCTTGGGGCATGTGGAAGGAGCTTTTCATACCAGTGTGTGATTCTAATGCTCCATTTCGGACTATCACTCGTAGGCGAGAACATACCCCGTGGATAACATGTGAATGCATTGCATTAACATATGAACGTGATAGACTCAAACATTGTGCAGAAAAACATGATAAGGATGCCAGTATTTGGGCAAAATTACAGAAAGTTAGAAATTATGTTAACAACATGAGGGTACAATTGAAAAAAGAATATTTTACATCGCAATTAGATCAAAATAGCAGTGACTCAAAAAATCTTTGGAACACTTTGATAAAATTGTTGCCAACCCAGTCTAATGAGAGTGTCATGAGTTTGAAAGTGGATGATCATATCAACACCCATACAAAAAACAAAAGCAAATGCATTTAATAACTTTTTGCTACAATTGGATCCAAGCTGGCAATGAAGTTTACAAATCGAAATACTACACTTTTAACCCAATGTGACAGTAACTTCTACTTTAAGCCCATAACCACTGAATACGTTAGTAGACAATTGTTGAAACTCTGTATTGCTAAAGCCATTGGTATTGACAATGTCAGTGCACGGTTATTTAAATATGCGGCTCCGTATATATCATCTTCATTGTTAAGTTTTAATCTGTCTCTACAGACAGGACAGGTTCCTGCAGAGTGGAAACGAGTTGGGGTTGTACCGTTATTTAAAGAAGGGGATAGAACTGACGTTGGTCATATTAGAATGCATAGTAGTCCAACATGATATTAGAATGCATAGTAGTCCAACCTGATATTAGAATGCATAGTAGTCCAACCTGATATTAGAATACATAGTAGTCCAACCTGATATTAGAATACATAGTAGTCCAACATGATATTAGAATGCATAGTAGTCGAACCTGATATTAGAATGCATAGTAGTCCAACCTGATATTAGAATACATAGTAGTCCAACCTGATATTAGAATACATAGTAGTCGAACCTGATATTAGAATACATAGTAGTCCAACCTGATATTAGAATACATAGTAGTCGAATATGATATTAGAATGCATAGTAGTCGAACCTGATATCAGAATACATAGTAGTCCAACCTGATATTAGAATGCATAGTAGTCCAACCTGATATTAGAATGCATAGTAGTCCAACCTGATATTAGAATGCATAGTAGTCCAACCTGATATTAGAATGCATAGTAGTCCAACCTGATATTAGAATACATAGTAGTCCAACCTGATATTAGAATGCATAGTAGTCCAACCTGATATTAGAATGCATAGTAGTCCAACCTGATATTAGAATACATAGTAGTCCAACCTGATATTAGAATACATAGTAGTCCAACCTGATATTAGAATACATAGTAGTCCAACCTGATATTAGAATGCATAGTAGTCCAACCTGATATTAGAATACATAGTAGTCCAACCTGATATTAGAATGCATAGTAGTCCAACCTGATATTAGAATGCATAGTAGTCCAACCTGATATTAGAATGCATAGTAGACCAACCTGATATTAGAATACATAGTAGTCCAACCTGATATTAGAATGCATAGTAGTCCAACCTGATATTAGAATACATAGTAGTCCAACCTGATATTAGAATACATAGTAGTCCAACCTGATATTAGAATGCATAGTAGTCCAACATGATATTAGAATGCATAGTAGTCCAACCTGATATTAGAATGCATAGTAGTCCAACCTGATATTAGAATACATAGTAGTCCAGCCTGATATTAGAATACATAGTAGTCTAACCTGATATTAGAATACATAGTAGTCTAACCTGATATTAGAATACATAGTAGTCCAACCCGATATTAGAATACATAGTAGTCTAACCTGATATTAGAATACATAGTAGTCCAACCCGATATTAGAATACATAGTAGTCCAACATGATATTAGAATACATAGTAGTCCAACCTGATATTAGAATACATAGTAGTCCAACCTGATATTAGAATACATA
Organism: Glandiceps talaboti; assembly: GCF_964340395.1. Lineage (NCBI taxonomy): Eukaryota > Metazoa > Hemichordata > Enteropneusta > Spengelidae > Glandiceps > Glandiceps talaboti. Next base: position 2,362,842 of record NC_135565.1, on the reverse strand, counting down.
GTAGTCCAACCTGATATTAGAATACATAGTAGTCCAACCTGATATTAGAATGCATAGTAGTCGAACCTGATATTAGAATACATAGTAGTCCAACCTGATATTAGAATACATAGTAGTCCAACCTGATATTAGAATACATAGTAGTCCAACCTGATACTAGAATGCATAGTAGTCCAACCTGATATTAGAATACATAGTAGTCCAACCTGTTATTAGAATACATAGTAGTTCAACCTGATATTAGAATGCATAGTAGTCCAACCTGATGTTAGAATACATAGTAGTCCAACCTGATATTAGAATGCATAGTAGTCCAACCTGATATTAGAATGCATAGTAGTCCAACCTGATATTAGAATACATAGTAGTCCAACCTGATATTAGAATGCATAGTAGTCCAACCTGATATTAGAATGCATAGTAGTCCAACCTGATATTACAATGCATAGTAGTCCAACCTGATATTAGAATACATAGTAGTCCAACATATTAGAATACATAGTAGTCCAACCTGATATTAGAATACATAGTAGTCCAACCTGATATTAGAATACATAGTAGTCCAACCTGATATTAGAATGCATAGTAGTCCAACCTGATATTAGAATACATAGTAGTCCAACCTGATATTAGAATGCATAGTAGTCGAACCTGATATTAGAATGCATAGTAGTCCAACCTGATATTAGAATGCATAGTAGTCCAACCTGATATTAGAATGCATAGTAGTCCAACATGATATTAGAATACATAGTAGTCCAACCTGATATTAGAATACATAGTAGTCCAACATGATATTAGAATACATAGTAGTCCAACCTGATATTAGAATGCATAGTAGTCCAACCTGATATTAGAATGCATAGTAGTCCAACCTGATATTAGAATGCATAGTAGTCCAACCTGATATTAGAATACATAGTAGTCCAACATGATATTAGAATACATAGTAGTCCAACCTGATATTAGAATGCATAGTAGTCCAACCTGATATTAGAATACATAGTAGTCCAACATGATATTAGAATACATAGTAGTCCAACCTGATATTAGAATACATAGTAGTCCAACCTGATATTAGAATACATAGTAGTCCAACCTGATATTAGAATACATAGTAGTCCAACATGATATTAGAATACATAGTAGTCCAACCTGATATTAGAATACATAGTAGTCCAACATGATATTAGAATACATAGTAGTCCAACCTGATATTAGAATACATAGTAGTCCAACATGATATTAGAATACATAGTAGTCCAACCTGATATTAGAATACATAGTAGTCCAACCTGATATTAGAATACATAGTAGTCCAACCTGATATTAGAATACATAGTAGTCCAACCTGATATTAGAATGCATAGTAGTCCAACCTGATATTAGAATGCATAGTAGTCCAACATGATATTAGAATGCATAGTAGTCCAACCTGATATTAGAATACATAGTAGTCCAACCTGATATTAGAATACATAGTAGTCCAACCTGATATTAGAATGCATAGTAGTCCAACCTGATATTAGAATACATAGTAGTCCAACCTGATATTAGAATACATAGTAGTCCAACCTGATATTAGAATACATAGTAGTCCAACCTGATATTAGAATGCATAGTAGTCCAACCTGATATTAGAATGCATAGTAGTCCAACCTGATATTAGAATACATAGTAGTCCAACCTGATATTAGAATACATAGTAGTCCAACCTGATATTAGAATACATAGTAGTCCAACCTGATATTAGAATGCATAGTAGTCCAACCTGATATTAGAATGCATAGTAGTCCAACATGATATTAGAATGCATAGTAGTCCAACCTGATATTAGAATACATAGTAGTCCAACCTGATATTAGAATACATAGTAGTCCAACCTGATATTAGAATGCATAGTAGTCCAACCTGATATTAGAATACATAGTAGTCTAACCTGATATTAGAATACATAGTAGTCCAACCTGATATTAGAATACATAGTAGTCCAACATGATATTAGAATGCATAGTAGTCCAACCTGATATTAGAATACATAGTAGTCCAACCTGATATTAGAATACATAGTAGTTCAACCTGATATTAGAATACATAGTAGTCCAACATGATATTAGAATACATAGTAGTCCAACCTGATATTAGAATACATAGTAGTTCAACCTGATATTAGAATACATAGTAGTCCAACCTGATATTAGAATACATAGTAGTTCAACCTGATATTAGAATACATAGTAGTTCAACCTGATATTAGAATACATAGTAGTCCAACCTGATATTAGAATACATAGTAGTTCAACCTGATATTAGAATACATAGTAGTCCAACATGATATTAGAATACATAGTAGTCCAACATGATATTAGAATGCATAGTAGTCCAACATGATATTAGAATGCATAGTAGTCCAACCTGATATTAGAATACATAGTAGTCCAACCTGATATTAGAATACATAGTAGTCTAACCTGATATTAGAATACATAGTAGTCCAACCTGATATTAGAATACATAGTAGTCCAACCTGATATTAGAATACATAGTAGTCCAACCTGATATTAGAATGCATAGTAGTCCAACATGATATTAGAATACATAGTAGTTCAACCTGATATTAGAATACATAGTAGTTCAACCTGATATTAGAATACATAGTAGTCCAACCTGATATTAGAATACATAGTAGTCCAACCTGATATTAGAATGCATAGTAGTCCAACATGATATTAGAATACATAGTAGTCCAACCTGATATTAGAATGCATAGTAGTCCAACCTGATATTAGAATGCATAGTAGTCCAACATGATATTAGAATACATAGTAGTCCAACCTGATATTAGAATGCATAGTAGTCCAACCTGATATTAGAATGCATAGTAGTCCAACCTGATATTAGAATACATAGTAGTCCAACCTGATATTAGAATACATAGTAGTCCAACACTTGATAACAAAACTAATACAAGTAACTCAATGATTTTTATCAATTTTGTTTGGTGACAAAGTGAACTAGAAAATATTAAGTTATTAGTGTTTCTGCTCATGCAACTTACCTGTACTCTTGTCCCACGGGCCAGATGTAATACCTGAGACAAAACGTTCTCCTATCGTTGATAATTGTTCAAACCAAGCCCTCCGGTCTTCGATTTCACTTCCCGTAAAAGTTATGACAGCAATCCGTAGCCTTTTTGTGTGTCTTGCCGCGATGACTTACAGTAAGAATCACAACCTCAACTGTATACACCAAATATAATTCACGCCTTATATCAACTTGTAAATGCCATATTTCAAATTGTAATCATATAACTTCCCTTTTTCACAGGATGTCATATGACGGCTCACTAAGCACGCAGAATACGTATAACCTAGCGTGTTATTATCTGCTATTAATATGAACAATATGACCATACGGTGTAATTCCTTACAAATCACAGTGCTGCAATTATTTTCAAATAGAATCATGGAAAGTAAATCATTGATGCTATTGTTACATCTTAATTACAAGATGCATAGACACGATATATCTCCTCATACCATTATCAAAAAGTGCAATGACAGATGGTAGGCTCGCTCTATCTCAAAGGGGTAAACGATTGAAAAGGGCAACCATTTTTTTATTTTATGTTTCCCATCGTAATACCTTAAAATAATTATTGAGTATGAGACCATTTTTGTCAACTTTGTCGTTGTCAACTTTAAAACGACGACCTATTTTTGTTTCGATGTGTCACGTGACCAGATATTCAGTATTAACATAATTAAACTGAAACTAGTATGTGTATACACACACACACCTACCTACCCATCTATCCACCTAGACAGACAGACAGACAGACAGACAGACAGGCAGACAGGCAGGCAGACAGGCAGACAGACAGCCAGACAGACAGACAGACAGACATGTACATACATACATACATACATACATACATATACATACATACACACATACACACACACATACACACACATACATACATACATACATACATACATACATACATACATACATACATACTTACATACATACACATACATACATACTTACATACATACATACACACACACATACATACACACGCACGCACGCACGCACGCACGCACGCACACACACACACATACATACATACATACATACATACATACATACATACATACATACATACATACATACATACATACATACATACATACATACATACATACATACATACATACATACACAGAACATGATACATTGTTTAAAGTTCAAAGTTGGTAGATATGTCAGACATCGTTAGATAAATCACGAACTAGGGAGAGAGTTCTTTACGTATTCATTTGATGAAGTGTATTCATTTGATGTACGCTGCATGATGAAAAAACGGAACTTTAGGAACGTAACAATACTACTATAGAATTCACCATAAGGACGTCGACGTCACAATATGTGATTTGAAAAGACTTCATCTGTATAGGAGATTGAAGTAATTTAGTGCTTGAAAAGTCAACAGTAAATCAAAATGAGATAATTCTCAATAAAAAAAAACAGGTTCAAAGGTCACTAATGGTTCAGTTTGTACCAAATTGATGAAAAGTACTTTGTCCAGTAATATTACGACCAGGCCTGTATTTACATATTCATCCTAAGTACTTAGTCAACTTACACTGGCTTCTAATCAAACGAAATATCGGGAGAGAGGAAGGCGGGAGAAGGAAGGTGGTCGAAGCGGTCAAAATTCTCAACTAACTGACACAGGTTACTCACATGATGATATTATTCAGGTAATAGGCATAGTTTCCTTGAATTGAACGTTAAATTTAAATATTGTCCTGTGATTTTAGGTTCACGACCTGAAGATGGACTAGTTTGATAGGGCCAAATAAAGATAGAATTTTGGGAACCTTTTTATTTGAGATAATTCACTTTTTCCCCTTTTTTTTCTTTATCTCAGATCACTGTAGTGGTCTGAGTTTAATGTATAACTTGAGACTCTTTTGATATAGCCATGCGATAATTCCGTAAATTTATCCGTTAGGAAATATAGCTAAAATGATGTAGGCTTGGTGTTTCACTCTTGTGACATTACGTTTTTGACACAAAGCTAGACATATTTCAACTCTAAACTAAAAAAAACTGAGACACAACAAACACAACAGGCTCCTTTGATGATTTTAATGGCTGCAATTGTTTATTTTCTAACTGATAAACATTTCAACTTGACTACTTCTACATTCAACTGTGTATGGCACCTATATTAATTGTTATTTTGCATTAGAAGTTGTCTGAGGGTGTATAAATAAATGTCATGTTACATGAATGAACACCGGCCAAGACATTTTAGCTGTAATAGGGAGAGAGTATGACATATATAATATGTGACGTATACGTACGTGTTACATTTACACTGGAGAATTGAAGAATACATTATGTCAGAGCACTGCATACTGGGATATGAGGAAATACGTTTGTCTGATTGTGTACACGGGGATATGAGAGAATGACTGTCTAATTGTATGGCGTTGAATGCCTGCCAATATTCGAAAATTCAATACTGCAATGACTATATGCAATACTGCAATGATATGCAATACTGCAATGACTATATGCAATACTGCAATGACTATATGCGATATGACTACATGAGATGATTACATGCGATATGACTACATGCGATGTGACTACATGAGATGACTACATGCGATATGACTACATGAGGTGACTACATGCGATGCGACTACATTAGATGACTACATGAGATGACTACATGCGATATGACTATATGAGATGACTACATGCGATATGACTACATGAGGTGACTACATGCGATGTGACTACATGAGATGACTACATGCGATATGACTACATGAGATGACTACATGCTATACTGCGATGCGAGATGATGACATGATATGCGGCGATTTTGTAATGACGTTATGCCATTCGTAGATTATTCAATATGCATAAGGGGTAGACCATTCGATATCCTGGGGGGCTTTGAAGATTGGTGGAGAGTCATTATTTTTTTTCCCACCTGCTTGCCTGAGAATTATTTTTTTCTCCTTCGCCTATGCTGGCAACTTTTTTTTCTTTGCTTTTCTGAGATATCCGTATTTTTTTTACGTCAATGTTGAACACCTACATTTGTTGCCACAATTTTCTGTTTGGTTTTGGCACACGGTAATAGAGAGAGTAAAAAGATGTTCTATGACACACATATTATATTTAGAAAACTACATATTTCATACATGTTTGATTTTCAATTAAATAAACATCGTTGACAGTTTTTATGCCATGGTATGGTGACACACTGAAAATACAAATCGGAAACTTGATTGGTGAGCTCAAACATTCAGATAGACCAGTCAGTTTCTCAAGCTTGGGGGATGGGGTGTCAGTGTTTTTTTTCCATTGGGCCGACAAAAAGTCACTGACCCCCCTGAATAAAGTTTCATAGCATCTGACAGTAAGTTGTAGAGGGAAGAGCTTTGAGACTGGGATATGTCCACCTCTTGTGTGTTATTGTGTGTGTGAATGGGGGGGGGGGTTTCTAGGGTTCTACAAAACGGCCTGGAGGATTTTTACTTCTAAAGGCAATGTTTAGGCTATTCACAGACACTTTCAGACAATAATTTACAAGCTTTACAAGGCAGCTCTAACATGTAAAAAGCAACTACATAAGGTTGAAACATGTTTGAAATAAAGTTCCATAGCATCTTGACAGTAAGAGGTGGAGGGAAGAACTTTGATTTGATTTTGGTGAATCTTATTGTTGGTTTAACGAATGAGTGGCCTCTGGGGTGATGGAGTGCAAGGGGTCCCCCCGCCAGATCTGCAGTTTTTTGTTTCTATTTAGGCAATTTTTAGGTTATGCATAGCCTCTGAGATATATATTGCCAAGCATCGAAAAGCTAAAGTAAATATAACTTTTTACCTAAGTTTTCCATGTTATAAAAGTGGGCCTGTAACATTGGTATAGGGGCATTGATATTGCATGTATAGTAAAGTTACTGATGTGTTAGAGCACTTTAGGAGGTCATACCTAGTGTACAATAGAAACTTGAATTTGAGTTGTGGTGTCGATACATGTAGTGTCTGAAATAGGAAGTATAGCATCCCTTTTGACAAATTCATACTGAAGAGACTAGAACAATTTAGATTAAGTTCTTTTATAAACTATCCAATAGTATGAAGGTTACCATTACAAAACCTTCAAGTTCACTTTTGCCCCAAAGTGTAAGATAAGTGAAGCACTGATTGTGAAACAGCCAAACACTTACATGGCATGTTCTGTAACTAGTGTGGTAGCTAGGTAATACATGTATTATATGTATAATGTTATGTATAGTTATTTATGAACCCTTACATGAAGTAATATTTAAACCATTTACGAAAGAAACAGAGAAAAGAACAAATATATATATATATATATATATGTACCACATGCTAACGAAACTGACTGGTACCTGACATGTGTTTGAAACTGTTTGTCATGATTTGACAAGTGTCCTGGTTGGAGAGGTACGAGCAAGTTCAACAGTATACTCGAACCTGTGCATCATTTCCCTGCCAAGACATTTTTTTTCTAGCAGTAGTGGTCCGTCTTTTTTTCCCATCACCCTCTAATATCCGGATTTTTTTTCAAGCAAATCCATTTGGCATCTTTTTTTCCCCGAAATCTTCCAAGCCCCCCCCCCCCCGGATATCAAATGGTCCACCTCTTACCACGTGCAACGGTGCAACATGCTGAGGAGTACTCCCTAGCCTGTTTCATATCAATACTCGTATTATGCGTATTGAATAATCTACGAATGGCATAACGTCATTACAAAATCGCCGCATATCATGTCATCATCTCGCATCGCAGTATTGCATATAGTCATCTCATGTAGTCATATCGCATGTAGTCACCTCATGTAGTCATATCGCATGTAGTCATCTCATGTAGTCATATCGCATGTAGTCATCTCATGTAGTCATATCGCATGTAGTCACCTCATGTAGTCATATCGCATGTAGTCATCTCATGTAGTCATATCGCATGTAGTCACCTCATGTAGTCATATCGCATATAGTCATCTCATGTAGTCATATCGCATATAGTCATTGCAGTATTGCATATAGTCATTGCAGTATTGCATATAGTCATTGCAGTATTGCATATAGTCATTGCAGTATTGTATTTTCGAATATTGGCAGGCATTCTACGCTATAGGTACGTGTACGTTACAGAATGACTGGTACAGTGATGTCAATGAATGTCTTCAACATTTGTGCAGAAGTCACCAAAGTATTAATGTAAGAATCTCTAGTTAATCGATTCATTTTTTCTTGTTCAGCACATATTCAAGTCTTTATTCAGACGTGAGGTATATTTGTTTACTTGATAAATGTAGTAAGAACAGTTTGAATTCTAAAGGTACTAGCATTAATATTCCATTTTATGTTAGCTCAGAAGAAAAAACAATTATACATTTGCATGTACCAAAATAAAATGACACTGCCAAACATGGTTTGTACTTTTGACTTCCTTTATCAGGACGTATCTGGACTTTATATGCGTATAAAGATACTTCTGTGTGTCCCACTTGGATGTAGCACAGGGGCGGGTCAGTGTCTCAATGAAATTATATTTTCATTTACCAAAGCAATCAGTTCACGTGACACGTTTGATTGACAGTTGTCATTGGTATATATTGTTGGATTGATAGTTATATGTTTACTCGAGTGTGCTATCTTCATAAAAATCGTCTTAAACACTTCTAAATTAAATCCTCCTCACATAAAGAAAGAAGCGACCACAAATTTGACTGCTCATATCGTAATTGAATCCCGAGAAATCAACTGTCTTATGAAGCTTTCAACAGTTAATAAACTAGTTGTCTTGCCATTTCTTGCCCTAATATGTGGATAATGTTGTTCCACCTATTTTAGACAGAGAGTATATCTGGCCTGAATTACATTTCCGCGCAAATGCAAACCGAGGGAACGAACAGCACTTAGGGAAGGGGTTGGGGCTGATGAGAAAATATTTTGTACAAATTGTTTCCCAGTTCCCTCTTCCCTTCAAGCTCACAAAAAAACGTTGTCGCTGATTTTCATTTGTGCAGTTATATGGCATACTTCCCGTATTCTGGAGATGTGCAAATGTATGATACACTAGTATAAAATAACAGTGATAATCGACTTCAGTGTTCATACATAATAAGAGATTTCTTTATAAGTGTGGGATTTGCAAGGAGAGGTTGGATCGTAATCTATATTTGGAGATACTTAGCCAACCCCATTCAATTGTGGTTTGGCGCAGGAACAGCATACCTTGATCACCCATGGGGAGTATTCTGGAATAGGGCTCAATCATTTGGTAACCTTGCCAAAATAAACCACAGGCTAGCATTGAAAGGGTTCTGGAAAATTCATTAAACGGAATAATTTTTTACAAGTGTGTAAGTAATGTTTATGATAGTCCATATATGCTTTTCAAGTTACATTTTAAAGTTCCACAGATGCCGGATCGGAGAACTAGAAAGTTTACAAACCTGATGCCAGTAAATTTAATGTTTTTAAACACTGTGCCGTTCACAGATGTACATGTATAACAACCTATAGTGGTCTTTGTTGTAGTATTTTGAATATTGACTTTAATTTATCAAATTTAATTTTCCAGATTGTCCACCTGACAATATTGATTTTATATATTTGCCTCATAATGTATTTTAGATATAGTATTTTATTTGCCACAAACTCAAAATCATATCAACATAACAAGAGAGAAAGTACAAAAGACAGTGGAATAAATATTACAATTAAACTGATGGATGAATACAGAGTTTATGGCTGGACCACAGAAATAGTTTGAAACAAACTAGTCAAGTTTGTGGCCCATACTACAATTGATTAAACAAATAAAATAATCAAAGCAAAAACAAAAACAAATTTGAAATTAAAACAAAAACAAACAAAAAACAAACAAAACAAAACGCGTTCTCATCAAAAAAAATATATAACAACTGGCATTAAATGCAATGTAAGGTAGAAAAAGCTGAATTAATTTTGTAACAAATACTGTTTTAACTGAGATTTAAAAGTAGTCCTGGATTGTATTTTTTTCAATTCTTCAGGTAAGGAGTTCCAATGTTTTGCAGCTGCATACTGAAAATTGTGTTGCGTCAAAGTAAGATTTACTTTTGGAATGTAAAAGTTATCTCTCGTTGTATTCCGAGTGTGATACGTATTTGGTGGTGTGTTGAAATAGTCGTTAACTGTTTGCGGGAAGTGACCGGCCCTCAAATCAAAAATAAATAAAGAAGTATTAAATTTGCATTGCTGGTGGACACTTAGAATTCCTAGTTGCTGAAAAAGAGGGGAGGAGGGAGCACCAATATTTGAAAAAGTTATAAAGCGAATAACTTTCTTTTGAAGGTTTAAGATAGGCTTGAGAAATGTATTGTATGTATTGCCCCATATCTCTATACAATATGAGATATGGGACAAGATCATAGAGTTATACAGCAGAAGAAGAGTAAATTTAGGTACGTAATAGCGAATTTTGGAAATTATGCCATTAATTGGAGAAATTGCTTTCCTAACTTTTTCAATGTGTGATGTCCAAAGCATATTTTGATCTAAACACACGCCAAGATAATTGGTTGACGTTACTTGTGAAATTTGTGAGCGATTGATGCCCAGACTTCCCTCCGTTTTCACCAATCTTTGCGAAGTCTTAATAATCATGAAATTCGTTTTTTCTACATTGATAGTGAGCCTATTGGCGTCGCACCAGTCACAGACTTTCCTGAAGTCGAAATGGAGTTGATCAAGCTGAATTATATTTGAGGGATTGTTGATAAATTGAAACAAGTTTGTGTCGTCGGCAAATAATCGAAATTCAAATGCATCAGTAGCGTTCACAATATCATTGATGTAAATCAGAAAGAGAAGGGGGCCTAAAATTGAGCCTTGTGGTACTCCACATTGTATTTCGCTATATGGCGAGGTAACATTATTTATACAGACACACTGCTTACGCTGGGAGAGATAACTTTTAAACCAAAGTAAAGACAAGCCTCTGACACTGTAGAAGAATACTATGGTCTATTGTGTCAAAGGCTTTCCGCAAATCAATGAATATACCACATGTCAGATATCCATTGTCCAGCTTATTAGCAATACCAGTGGTCAGGTCAACCAGGGCAAGCTTAGTACTGTGTTTTTTCCTGAAACCAAACTGAGTTTTGATGAGGATGTTGTATTTTTCAAAATATATAACAAGTTGATGATTGACAATAGATTCAAACACTTTACTGATTACGGGCAAAATCGAAATGGGGCGATAATTGCCAACATCGCATGGCGAACCTTTTTTATAAATAGGTATTACCTTGGCAATCTTAAGTAGACTTGGAAAAATACCATTGTTGAGAGAACAGTTAATTATATGTGTGAGTTTTTATAAATAGGTATTACCTTGGCAATCTTAAGTAGACTTGGAAAAATACCATTGTTGAGAGAACAGTTAATTATATGTGTGAGAGGGCATGCAATAATGTGAGCAGCGTGTATAACTAAGAGGGGATTAATTGTGTCCTGACCGGTAGCTTTGCGGGGATCAAGCTTGAATATTTCTCCAAGGACGTCTTCTTCAGACACGGGGTGAAAGAAAAAGGAGTTGAGGTAGTTCCCATCCAGGTATTGTCTAAAGTCTTTGTTGCTTGTAATCTTTTGAGCAAGATTGGGCCCAATACCAGTGAAATAATTATTGAATTCTTGAGTAATATCTCTTGTATCTGTTAAGCATGTGTTTCCAGGGTTGTTTGTAGTTAATTTATCGGGAGAACATTTGGTATGTGTTTTGTTCAACATCTCTTTAATAATAAGCCAAGTTTTGTTGGTGTTGCCAGAGGCATTTGAAATTTTATTGGTGTAGTAGTTTTTCTTAGCCAACCTAAGGAGCTTCGTCAATGTATTCCTGTACCTAGTATACATATTTTTAATTTGGTTATTCCTTGGGTGATTTTTCATTTTCGAGAAAAGTTTATGTTTTGTATGTATGGATGTAACTAAGCCCTTTGTGATCCAGGGTCTTTTAATTGACTTTTGTGTTCTTGTAAATGTTTTTATTCGAAGATGTCTTCTGATAACAGTATGAAATAAATCATTAAAAATATTGTATGCTTCAGACGGATCTTCGCACATGTGGACTGGTTGCCAGGATACATTGCTTAGGTCAGCTAAGAAGGCCTCTTTGTTGTAATTCCAGAAATCGTAGGTGTGTGTTTTGGTACTGTTTTCAAAAACGTGATGCAGACTTTTAATAATGCCGAAAATTGGATAGTGGTCTGAAATGTCTGTTTCAATTGTACCGGACTCAATAAAGTGGTCAGTAATATTTGTGAGGTGTTAGTAACTCTGGTAGGGGTGTTAATTAATTGTGTCATATTGTATGTATTCAGGAGAGTATTGTAATGAGTAACGGGTGGGCTATCTAAAGATGTGTCAATATTCATATCAAATCTTTTTGTTGTTGATCATAGTTTCCCCAAAGATGGATTCGCAGTGATTAATTTTACATGTGTTAATGCGAGAGAAGGACAACGAGTTGTGAAAATACAGAGCGACTCCACCACCTTGTGAGGCTTCACGATTACAAGTAACGAAAGTATAGGAAGGCAAATCATAAAGACAGCAATTTGAATCGGGATGTAACCATGTTTCCGTTAGAGCTATAAAAAGAAAATTTTGATCTAACATGCTTAGAAAGTTAACAAAGCTATCAAAGTTTTTTGTAAGGGATCTGACACTGCAGTGTAGGAAAGAACATGAACTGTTTAAAAGATTTCTATCAGAATTGAACTGGTTGACGGTGCAAGACTTACAGCTGTATTTGACTATGACTTCTTCGTTCATCATGAAATGACTGACATACTTAGAGAATAAGTAATCGAAAAATGTGTTTTTAATGTGCATTAAGTTAGTTTTGTTTGTTTGATATGCTTGTGTGTTTTGTATTCTTGAATTTTTCATTTTTAGGAGCCTGTAAATGGCACTTGCCGGCCTTCCGTGAAATAAATAAATAAACTGTATGTCAACGAGTTGAGTAATTGGTAACAAAATACAACACCTTATTATTCCAAGACAATAGCCCCCGTCACCACGTCCTGGTTTTCACATAATTTTATACATTACACTTTCATTCAAACGGGGGTCGACACATACATTCATAATTCATCAACAATACCGGTGCTTATCCGTCATTGCACGCATTTAGCGAGGAACGCTAGTCTATACCTTCATTACACAGTGTTCACCCCTGTGCACGTTACATAAGTTTGTATTCCTGTAAAATAAAAGAATGTGGAGAAATCAACTCCGGACTTTTGATTGGTTGTTTGTCAAATGTAACACGTGTACTCCCTGTCAAGTGATTGACCAATTTGAAACAAACAACACCTAACTAGTCTTACAAACACAATAGTTTTCCCTGCCACCACCTTTAAAGTGCACCTGGAGGGGTAGAGGAAAATTTTGATCCTCTAGGTCTGATTGGTTCATGGTTCTCGACAGGAATCTAACATCTTGGGTTGGGTATATAAATGACGCGTGATACATTTTCAAACTGTCTTTGCGACTCCAGCAAACGATAAACAAAGATGGATACTGGTATTGTGCTGCTCACCCTGGTCTATGTCGTCATAGTATATGTCCGAAGCCTTGTACTGCTGAGAGTGGATGATAGAAGAATATTCCGATGTTTGGTATGGGTCCTGGATGCTGTATGCTGTCTACTTCGCTCACTGGTCGAAAAGAGGAAGTTGGAAGGAAAAATTGCAATGTGTATCACCGTATGGATGCTGTGTTTGCTTCAGATGTTTGTTCGCTGTACAATAGAGACTGTTCGAGAATGGAAGTCAATGGTTTGCGTATTGGTTCGTCAATTTATCATGGTTTGGTCCCTGCGAGAACGTCGACGGATGGTATATGAGATAAGTCGGTTTGCTATGTTTGTTCTTTCTGCTGCATTTGGGCCCGTTGTATGGGAATGGGGGCCATGGTGGCAATTTCGGCGCGGTACCTTTTTTGGCGGGAAGGTGGCGGCCCGGGTTGACAGGTTAGGATTTAGACGGTTTTGTCAGGAGGAAAGTTTGTCATTGGTTGTTCAAATGGCACAGACTGTAATATTCCCCATTTTCGAAAACATTAAGAACGCAAAATACATATCAAAGTTTATCTACGAATAAAAAATACAAATCAAAATTTATCGACAAACAAATTTGAATAGATACGTCATACATAGTCATGTACACAAAGTTGTTCTCGGGTACCCAGATTCCTATAAATTCAGCCACCTCCGGTATACACATTTCTTTCACAACCGAAACAATTGTATTTTGCCATGTTCAAATGAAAAATCATTGATGTTTATATTAGACTATTTACGAAACACAAACTTGAAAACCATAATTGCCTATAACCACAGAACACCACTTCTATTTAGGGTCCCATACTAAAGTTACCCCAAAACTAGTTAACCAAATGTAAACTTAAAATAGGTTGTTCCTAGAAATACAGACTGTGCCACTTCTAATTAGGGTTCCCATTCTAAAATTAACAACTTTCGCAAAAACTAGTTAACTAAATGTAAACTTAAAATAGATTGTTTCTAGAAATACTGACTGTGCCACTTCTAATTAGGGTTAAAGTTTTCGCAAAATCTAGTTAGTTAGTTTTTTTTCAAGAAATACAAAGTTGAATCGAAATATTTTTTCATTAAAATGCTAATCATACAAAATTAAAACCCGTGTATTTTGCTCTGCAGCGCATATTTTTTTCATTCATGTTACAAATTTAAGAGTTATTTCCGTAAAGCCATTCTTCTTTGATGATGATGATGATGATGATGAAAAAGATAAGTTTGTTTACAATATTACAAATATAGCTAATAACCACATAACAACCAACAATGTGTACCAAATTTACTTTTCGTTTTGTGATGGTCAGAACATTCATAAATTACAATACAAAATAATGTCACCGCTTCAGTTATACCCATGATATAGTGATCAAATATATGTGTCTCAAAACCAAATTAAGGCTTATGATCTCATCTTTTTGGTCAAAAGTCTATCATTAGATTAAGATGTATTCTGGATGTGTTTATCTCATCAGTGATATGCAAATTAGGGCTAAAAAGACTAAAACTAAATGTCGATATTTACAAAAAGTCTATAACAAGATGATCCAATCAGTAATATGCAAATTAGTGCCTAATAATGTGTCGTTTTGGTCAAAAATCTATCATTAGATTAAGATGTATTCTTGATGTGTTTATCTCATCAGTAATATGCAAATTAGTGCCTAATAATGTGTCGTTTTGGTAAAAAATCTATCATTAGATTAAGATGTACTCTTGATGTGTTTATCTCATCAGTGATATTCAAATTAGGGCTTAAAAGACTAAAAATAAAGGAAAGTCTACAACAAGATGATCCAATCAGTAATATGCAAATTAGTGCCTAATAATGTGTCTTTTTTGTCATAAAACTATCATTAGATTAAGATGTATTCTTGATGTGTTTATCTCATCACTGATATGCAAATTAGTGCTAAAAAGACAAACTAAAAGTCTATATTTACAAAATGTCTATAAGATAATCCAATCAGTATTATGCAAATTAGTGCCTAATAATGTGTCGTTTTGGTCAAAAATCTATCATTAGATTCAGATGTACTCTTGATGTGTTTATCTCATCAGTGATATTCAAATTAGGGCTTAAAAGACTAAAAATAAAGGAAAGTCTATAACAAGATCCAATCAGTAATATGCAAATTAGTGCCTAAAATGTGTCTTTTTGGTCAAAAATCTATCATTAGATTAAGATGTATTCTTGATGTTTATCTCATCAGTGATATGCAAATTAGGGCTAAAAAGACTAAGAATAAAAGAAAGTCTATAACAAGATGATCCAATCAGTAATATGCAAATTAGTGCCTAATAATGTGTCTTTTTGATCAAAAATCTATCATTAGATTAAGATGTATTCTGGATGTGTTTATCTCATCAGTGATATGCAAATTAGGGCTAAGAAGACTAAAAATAAAGAAAGTCTATAACAAGATGATCCAATCAGTAATATGCAAATTAGTGCCTAATAATATGTCTTTTTGGTCAAAATTCTATCATTAGATTAAGATGTATTCTTGATGTGTTTATCTCATCACTGATATGCAAATTAGGGCTAAAAAGACTAAAACTAAAAGTCTATATTTACAAAAAGTCTATAACAAGATGATCCAATCAGTAATATGCAAATTAGTGCCTAATAATGTGTCTTTTTGGTCAAAAGTCTATCATTAGATTAAGATGTATTCTTGATGTGTTTATCTCATCACTGATATGCAAATCAGAGCTACAAAGACTAAAACTAAAAGAAAGTCTATAACAAGTTGATCCAGTCAGTAATATGCAAATTAGTGCCTAATAATGTGTCTTTTTGGTCAAAAGTCTATCATTAGATTAAGATGTATTCTTGATGTGTTTATCTCATCACTGATATGCAAATCAGAGCTACAAAGACTAAAACTAAAAGAAAGTCTATAACAAGTTGATCCAGTCAGTAATATGCAAATTAGTGCCTAATAATGTGTCTTTTTGGTCAAAAATCTATCATTAGATTTTGATGTATTCTTAATACCATGATCTCATCGGTGATATGCAAATTAGGGCTAAAAAGCCTCAAACTAAAAGTCTATATTTACAAAACGTCTATAACAAGATGATCTCTTCAGTGATATGCAAATTAGGGGCTAATAATGGGGCTTTTTGGTCAAAAGTCTATCATTAGTTTAAGATGTATTCTTAATACTATGATCTCATCGATGATGTGCAAATTAGGGCTAAAAAGCCTAAAACTAATGGTCTTTATTTAAAAAAGTCTATAATAAGATGATCCAATCAGTAATATGCAAATTAGTGCCTAAAAATGTGTCTTTATGGTAAAAATTCAATCATTAGTTTAAGATGTATTCTTGATGTGTTTATCTCATCAGTGATATGCAAATTAGGGCTATAAAGACTAAAACTAAAAGTCTATATTTACAAAAGGTCTATAACACGATCCAATCAGTGATATGTAAATTATGATCTAAAAATGTCTTTTTGGTTGTCTATAATTAGATTAAGATGTATTCTTGATATGATGATTTCATCAGTGATATGCAAATTAGGGCTAAAAAGACTACAACTAAAAATCTGTAATTACAAAAAGTCTATAACATGATGATCCCCAAGCACTGAGCAAGGACCATTAGTTTTTCACCATTAGAGTAGTTTTTGTTACATGGGAGGAGTTTTAAAAAAAAGTTTTTATAAGAGAACTACTGTCTCCCTCATTAACCTCTGTAAAAAATAAATAAAATAAAAGCTGTAAAAATATAACTGGTGTAAACCAAAATGCTCCTGTAGGTTGCAATTGGTTTTGCTAAATTAAAACTGAATCATAAAAGTTTGATTCAATATTTATCAATTGAAATTTTGAACAACAATATTATGGTTTACCACACTTGTGTTTCTCTCTCTATCTCTCTAGAGATGACAATGTTTAGAAAAGGGAATAGAATTCATCCAGCAAAAGCACTTTTAGTCCCCCAAAGTGAGTGACTATTACAATGGGCTCAGACTTCCAATATCTGATTTCTTTCAAAACTGGTACAAAGGTGACATGTCATTTGGAAAATATGCCATATTTGTAATCAAAAATCAATATTTACTGCATCATAAAACAAGCTTTATTTTGAAACATGGCCTTGAGCAATTACTCCCATGGACTATACGGGGAAGGTCTGCTGTAAAGTCTGTATGCATATGTCATAAGGTACATGTACATGTATGATATAGGGTATATACTTTTCTAGGCGAGAAGATTTTGGATAACCCTGCCCATCTAGACTGGTTGATTTTATTTTAATTGTAGCTCAAAATATTGATATATTTTTCAAAATGATTCTTACAATTGCTAAAAGTAAGATTTCATTTCTCAAAAAATTAATTATTTTTGATCAGTTTTTAGGTATTACATCATATGAACTACCGTCTGCATGTATTATAGACCTGTATAGTATGTATTTTGAGTGATACAGTTGGTATAAGAAAGAGTCAGACCATTTTTAGGGTGTGTAGTATGACAACAGTTTGGTTTTTGGGGGTTTCATCATAGCCTCCCTATGTCATTTCACAAAGAGTTGCCCACCTCATGTGAACAAAATTAATGAAATTGGTTTATTTTGCCAATACTAGTTCAAAGAAGCACACTTTAGATAAATTTTCTTTGCCGGCCCTACTATTAAATTCTATCTTAATAACAATAATGATAATAATAATAATAATAACTTTAGGGTAATAATAATAACATATAATAAATAATCACTAATAAGTAATAAGTACTAATATAATAAATACTAATGTATGATAAATACTAATATATAATAAATACTAATATATAGTAAATAAGCACATAATTAGGCACCAATGACTGTTAATTTCTAATTCTCCTTTCATAATTAATTGCACTTAAAGTTGAAATAGTATTGGCATTATGGATTACTCTCATTAAACATGTTCATATGACAGGACAACTCTGTGTGAAATGATACTAGGAGGCTTTGCTGAGATCATCAAGTCCTTACTGTTGTCATACTACATACCCAAAAATAGAGACACTTTCTAATACCAACTTTATAGCAAAAAATAGATACTCTACAGATCTATGATAGATACAGGCGGCAGTTTGTACGATGAAATAGCTAAAAACTGACCAAATTAATTGTCTTTTGGAAAATGAAATCTCACTTTTAAGAATTGTAATAATGTTTTGAAATTTATAGATTTATTTTAAGCTGCAACTGAAGCAAAGTCTATCAGTCCAGCTGAACAGGGTTTTCCAAAGTTTTCCAGCCCAGAAAAGTATACAAAAAAACACTGCTTTCCAGCAGACCTTTCCCACCTTTCTGCAAAAATTTAATTCTCTGAGATAGGACAAAAATACACATTTTGATAACACATACAAATTCTACCCACTTTATGCAACTTTAGTCAGTTATTATTTCATAATCAATTTAATAGTATAAAAATGTTTTTGCTTGACTTATTCTCATTGGCTTTTCTAACCATTGGGGTCGATTTTTCAGGGAGAAACAGTAGAACAATAAAAAATCAATTAATTATACTGTATTTGCAAATTTATACACACAGTTCTTTCTTTATAGTGGTTTCCCAAACCTGGGCAAGTTTACCTTCGTCAAGATTTGATTTCTTCCTTTCACCCCATTTCATAAAAAAATATTGTCTACAAATTATAACCTTGAAAATTTAATATCAACCATATGGGAGCACTTTGGTAAATGTAATTTATATTGAATGTATTTCTTCATTATTTTATTAAATAAACACAATATATTAACCAAACTGTATTAATACAATTTCCATGCAAGTTTATTTTCAGGAAGCCAGGCTCGACAAAGATGGACAAATGATGGAAAATGTGAGTCAAAAAACTTTCTTTTTAATATTTAATATGTTTATACATTGAAAGTTAGATTTAGAAACTTTATTTCTATTTGATTGTCATGTCTGCAATATAAAATAAATTTAGAAAATACTATAATTGCATTGTGAGTGAATACTTCAATTCTTATACTATTTCTTAAATTTCTTTCTTTTAGCCTGTGGTGATAAGAAGACCCAAGACTGATCGATGTATTTGATTATTACGATATTAATGTGTATTTTGCATTTATGTATATCTATTAAAATGTAATTTGTGTATTGAAATGTATTTTTAAGTTATTTTATTAGTAGAACTTTTGGAGGAGTTTAGAAGAACAGAAAAACAGTTTCAGACATCAGCACCAAGTAAGTTTTTTGAGTTTTTTTTAGTTTGTATGGCTGCATGAGTGATTGCTCTTTTAACTATCCCACCTCACCCCTTCCAACATCAAATACACTATCATTTTTGCATCTCCGGCACCAATTGTCATATCTGCGCCATCATCTACCTCGCGTTTCAGTCCGCTGTCTTCGCTGCACATGATCATACATTACATATTGACATACACAAACAGCACTCCTCGATTTTTGTTATCCCTTTCCGTACGTCTGGTTTCTTGTGGATTTTGGTTTTCTCTGACTAGGTGGGTCTCTATGGTTGATTACTTTGTTGTTTGGTTGGTTGGCGTTGGTTGGTTGGTTGGTTGGTTGGTTGGCAATGGTTCGTTGGTTAGTCCTTTGTAGGTTTTACATATTTTTCACTTGCTGTCTATGGCCTTAATCTCTCATACCAACACACATAAACCTCACAAACCTCCGCCGTGTCGCCGCCATCTCTATTACTGCCGTGTCGCCGTCTTTATTTGCCATCACCGTTGCGCGTCATATTCAACAGTTACATTACAACAATACAATAAAGTCCCCCATTCATTTTAACTTTCTGTATGTATGTTTGTATGGTTTAGAGTTATAATGGCACATTCCATTATAACTCTTCATATTCGCAGTCAAGCATGTGCATGTATGTTAACCCTCTCCCCCCCCAAAAAAAAAAAAAGTATGTGTCCTTGTATGGTGATTCAAATTGGCAACAAAGAATTGCTTGGCAGTGATGATACCCCTAGCATTGACTAGATAATATGGATTTTAGAGTAATCAATTTCCAATGCGGCCCAAATTCAACTGCATACAGAGCTCAGTAGAGCTATCAAACGTTTAATCCTCTTTTTATCAGGGGGGTGGGTTGATCAATTTCACTACAAACATTCAAATTAAACTCTCAAATCCAGGGGACCATATAGCCAGAATTACCATACAAGTATGACTACATTCTCAGTCTAAATAATTGTTGGCATAAAAATGCTACTAATGACTGAGTGAATTTAAGGTACTGTCGTCTTTAGTGTATCCATGGCTGTGTATTTCAAGACAATATCTATTACATGGTACGTCTACAGAATATCAAGTATACATCAATTACACCTAACACTGTAACAGCTATGAATGGTAAGCGTCGTCTAGAAGTTCTTTACTTATCTTTGCTGTTCATCTACAATTGATCTGTGATGTCATGAACACAGATGAAAAGTGATGTAGCCTCAAATATTCATCTGAAAGTTGTTCATAACCTGACAAATTTTCATCAAGTCTTCATCAAAGACAGTCTTCAATATTTCAACTTACTAGCCAAGTCAAATTCACAATTTTTTATGACAAATATGGCCAATATTTTGTCATCATTGCAAAGGTCTCAAAACAAAGCAATGTCAAGGTCTCAAAGCTCATTGTAAATAAAATGGGTATTAAGTCATTTAATTTAGGTTTCTATGTAGCTACCAGACTGAGCTAGTACACAATATGTGAAATTTGTGCCAGGCTTGGTTGAAATTGGTCTATGCATCTCTGCTGTATACTATGCACTATGATTAATGTTTGGCTATTTGACCTTGAAGATACAGGTCGAGGTCTCAGAAAGACCATTATCAATATAACACTCAAAGTGGGTCACTATTACACTTCAATACTAGCACCTGGTATAAATAGCACTATTGCAAGAAATGTGGGAATTGAATACTAGCACTCAGTATTAAATAGGACTATTGCAAGAAATGTGGGAATTGAATACTAGCAACCGGTAATAGCACTATTGCAAGAAATGTGGGAATTGAATACTAGCACCTGGTAATAGCACTATTGCAAGAAATGTGGGAATTGAATACTAGCACTCAGTATTAAATAGGACTATTGCAAGAAATGTGGGAATTGAATACTAGCAACCGGTAATAGCACTATTACAAGAAATGTGGGAATTGAATACTAGCACCCGGTAATAGCACTATTGCAAGAAATGTGGGAATTGAATACTAGCACCCTGTAATAGCACTATTGCAAGAAATGTGGGAATTGAATACTAGCACCTGGTAATAGCACTATTGCAAGAAATGTGGGAATTGAATACTAGCCCCTGGTAATAGCACTATTGCAAGAAATGTGGGAATTGAATACTAGCACCCAGTATTAAATAGGACTATTGCAAGGAATGTGGGAATTGAATACTAGCACCCGGTAATAGCACTATTGCAAGAAATGTGGGAATTGAATACTAGCACCCTGTAATAGCACTATTGCAAGAAATGTGGGAATTGAATACTAGCACCTGGTAATAGCACTATTGTAAGAAATGTGGGAATTGAATACTAGCACCCTGTAATAGCACTATTGCAAGAAATGTGGGAATTGAATACTAGCACCTGGTAATAGCACTATTGTAAGAAATGTGGGAATTGAATACTAGCACCCTGTAATAGCACTATTGCAAGAAATGTGGGAATTGAATACTAGCACCTGGTAATAGCACTATTGTAAGAAATGTGGGAATTGAATACTAGCACCCTGTAATAGCACTATTGCAAGAAATGTGGGAATTGAATACTAGCACCTGGTAATAGCACTATTGCAAGAAATGTGGGAATTGAATACTAGCACCTGGTAATAGCACTATTGCAAGAAATGTGGGAATTGAATACTAGCACCCGGTAATAGCACTATTGCAAGAAATGTGGGAATTGAATACTAGCACCCTGTAATAGCACTATTGCAAGAAATGTGGGAATTGAATACTAGCCCCTGGTAATAGCACTATTATAAGAAATGTGGGAATTGAATACTAGCACTCAGTATTAAATAGCACTATTGCAAGGAATGTTGGAATTGAATACTAGCACCCGGTAATAGCACTATTGCAAGAAATGTGGGAATTGAATACTAGCACCTGGCATTAAATAGCACTATTGCAAGAAATGTGGGAATTGAATACT